>NW_004444021.1:9916092-9968741 GCF_000243295.1 Trichechus manatus latirostris | reverse complement strand
TGGTGGTGACATTTTCTTTGTTCTTGTTACTCTCCTGTGCTGAGTTCTTTTTGTTTGTGGATTTTTTTTTTTCATTTCTTCTGTTTTTGTAGGTTTTGTTTTTACTGAGACTTTCTGTTTTTCTTCTTTATTTTGATGAGTAGGTTTAACTTTATTTGTGGTTACCTTGAAATTTACCCTTATCTTCCTAGGTGTGAACCAGTCTATTATTACTTGGTACTGTCTTGCCTTCCTCTCCATTAGAACTTTCTATACCTACACGGTTTATTCCTTCTTTTATTGTTCTGATGCTGTTGTCATTTACAGATTAACCTCTCTGGTTCCCTGTTGTAATTCTTTTGGTTTTGGGCAGTTCTTAAGAGTTCATTTCCTAGGTTGGTATCTGACTAGTATAATCCTGTGTCCTATATTCAGCCTGTGATCTGATGTTGTTTGTTCTCAGATTGAAGGACTCTGTTTAATAAGTCTTATAAATTTGGTTTGGTTTTTACATAGTCCCTTAATTTCTGTTTATCTGGAAATGGCCTAATTTCACTATCATATTTGAATGAGAGTTTTGCAGGATATATTATTATTGGCTAGCAGTTTTTTTCTTTCAAGGTTTTATATATGTCATCCCATTGTCTTCTTGCCTGCATGGTTTCTGCCGAATAATCCGAGCTTAGTCTTATTGTTTCTCCTCTGTATGTGACTTCTTGTTTTTCTCAAGCTGCTCTCAGGATTATTTCTTTGTCTCTGGTTTTAGCGAGTATGATTATGATATGCCTTGGTGATTTTCCTTTGGGGTCTATCCTATATGGGGTTCACTGAGCTTCTTGGATGGTCAGCTTTTCATCTTTCATGATATTGGGGAAGTTTTCTGTCAGCAATTCTTCAATGATCCTCTCTGTGTTTTCTGTTTTCTCCCCCTGTTCTGGAACTCCGATCACTCAATTTTTGCTTTTGATTGTATCCCACATAATTCTCAGGGTTTCATTTTTCTTTGTTCTTTTTCTGATTTTTCCTCAGAGTTGTATACAAGTGTTTGTCTTCAATTTCGCTGATCCTGTCTTCCATCGTTTCAAACATGTTCCTCAGCCCTTCTATGACACTGCCTATTTCTGAAATTTTGTTGTTTATCTTTTGGATTTCTAATTGTTGTTTTTGTATAATTTCTAGCTGTGGATTTATCTTAGAATTTTATTCCTGTATTATTTTCTTGAATTCTTCCATTTTTTGTTCTGTATTTTCCATGAATTTGTCTATTTTTCTTCACTTTTGTCTGCTTTTTGTTTCTACTCTTGGATAATTCTGAATATTAGAGATTTGAATTCCCTATCAGTTAGATATAGTGCATTTTCTTCTACTGGAAAGTCATCTGGTGTTTTATTTTGGATCCCTCCTGGAACCATCCTGTCCTATTTTTGTAAATGTTTTGATATTGTCTACTGTCTTCAGGGCATTCAGTGGTTATTTTCCTCGTTTGTTGATTGTAGATTTGTTTGTTTCATCCTGCTTTTTTGTTTTATTTGGTTATGTCTGAGCAGGCAGGCTGTGTGTTCTTTGTTGTTTGCTTGTCTCTGGGCGCGATACTTTTCATCTCCTTCTCCAATGGGCAGGGTTAGTCACTCAGGTATGGTACATCAGGGCAAGTCCAGCTGAAGGGGAGTTGCTGGGATGGATTGTTTACAGCATGTACCAGAGCTGACAGTGCAGACTGGGAATCAGTGCAGGGCATGTTCCAGTAGGCCATGCCTCTGCTACTTGGGAGTGTGATGTTCAATGCATGGTGCAGGTAGGCAGGAAGGAGAGAGGAGATAGTGATGTGTGGAGCTCAGATGGGTATGGGAAAGACGAGAGAGGAACAGGAGCCAAAAACATACACACAAACCAAAAAGAGCATTAAGGGAGCTAGCTATTGGAGTGGAGAGATAAGAGACTGAGAAATGGGGAAAAATAAAAATGAAAAAAAAAGAAAAAGGGTAAAAGAAAAAATGAATAAATCGAGAAACTGGAAATGAAGCAAACAAAAAGGGAATAAGAGAGAGAAGAAAACAAAACAAACAAACAAAACAAACAAACAAACAAAAAACCAAGAAAAAGGAAATGCCCCCAGGGATGTCCCTATGCATCTTTACAGAGTAAGGGAGTAGCTTCCAAGCCTTGTGGTACTGCCCAGCTAGAAGGGGCTCCCAAGCCAAGAAAAGAGAAAGAAAACAAACAAACAAATCAAAACAGAACAAATCAGAGCAAACAAACAGAAAAAAAATAATCCCCAGGATTCCCACCAGCATGGCAGCACAGGCTAGGAAGCAGTTTCACAGTCAAGTGGTGTTTCGTAGGCTTTCAGGAAGAAGCAAAGATGGCAGACAGAGCCAGGTATTTGAGAGAAAGGAGGGGGAGGTGGTGAGAGGTAAGGAAGAAATTGAAAGAAATGGAAAAAAGCAACACCAGCAGCCAACAGAAAGCACTCAGGGAGCTGGCCCGTGCAGGTGGGTGGGATCCAAGTGACACTGAAGTGAAGCTGGTGCTTCCCAGCCAAGAGACTGTGGCTGCAGGAAGCAGAGGAGGCTAAGTGGGGGTGAAGAAGGGTGGGGGGTGGGAAAGCATATATTACTGGTTACCGGTTGTGCTGTCTCCTGCTGGAAGCTCCGTGAAGCTGTTTTCTCATACCCCCAGTCACTGATCTCCGATAGAATCCAAGATGGCGGATCCATGCTGCGGTAGCTGATAGGGGATCTCTGCATGTATCTCTCCTTGCTCTCTGTTCTCGGTCAGTTTCTTATTCCATTCGGTTCTTGGCTGAGTTCTTTATCTCTTCATTTGATGCTTAGGGTTTCAGGATTGCTATGTAACTCTGTTTGACTTAGTTTTTCTGATCTCTGCTGCAGAGGGATGGCATGGTGCTTCTGACTATAGCGCCATGTTGCCTGGAAGTTGACAAGTTTCTTTACACAGAAAATTCCAGAGATTCCACAAGAAAGCTACTGTATCTAATAGAAGGATTTAGCAAAGTTTCAGTGTATAATATCAACACACAAAAATCAGTTGGGTTCCTTTGCACTAACAAGGAGATCTCCAAAAAGGAAATCAAGAAAAATATCATTTACAATAGCACCCAAAAGGATAAAATACCTAGGAATATACTCAATCAGGGACATAAAAGGCTCATACAAGGCAAAATATAAAACACTACAGCAAGAAACTAAAAAAGATCTACATAAATGGAAAAAACATTCCATGATCATGGATTGGAAGACTTAACATTGTGAAAATGTCAATACTACCAAAAGCGATCTATAGATATAATCCAAATTCCAACAACATTCTTTACTAAAATGGAAAACGTATCACCAACTTTGTATGGAAAGGAAAGAGATCTCAAACAGTCAAAGCAATATTGAAGAAGTACAAAGTAGGAGGCTCCATGCTCCCCAATCTCGAAACATACTATATATCCGCAGTGGTCAAAACAGCCTGGTACTGGTTCAATGACAGACACTTAGAAAAATGGAATAGAATTAAGAAACCCAAAAATAGAATTGAGAAACCCATCCATCTATGCGCAACTGATTTTCAACAAAACGTCAAAGTCCATTCAACAGTGTGATAGTTAATGTTGTATGTCAACTTGCCTGGGCCATGATTCTCAGTGGTTTGGCAGTTATGATGTAGTTTGGCAGTCATATAATGATGTAATCACCTCCATGATGAGATCTAATAAATGTGATCGCCTCCATGATGCGATCTGTTGTGAGTAGCCAATCAGTTGAAAGGGAGTTTCCTTGGGGGTGTGGCCTGCATCCAATATAGGTGGACTTTCAGGCAAGGCTTGTGGGCTTTTTCTCACTCTGGATCCTGCAGCTGGCTACTGTTCATCTGACCTTCAATTCTTTGGGCTTGAGCTAGCAGCTTAGGTGCCAGTCTTGGGATTTATCAGCCTCCACAGCCTGTGAGCCAGAGGCCTGTGTCTCACCTGCCAATTCTGGGTTCACCAGTCCCTGTAGCTACGTGAGTCAGGAGAAGCCTCCAGCATGACTTGGGACTTTCCAGCCTCTACAACTGCAAGACTCATTTCCTTGATATAAAAGTTTCTTTCTATATACCCATATGTATATATAGATACTTATTGGTTTTGCTTCTCTAGAGAACCCAGGCTAAGAAAAATGGGAAAGAATAAGATTCTTTAACAAATGGTGTTGGCAAAACTGGATATTTATTTGCAGAAAAATGAAACAGGATTCATACCAAACACCATACACAAAAACTAACTAAAAATAGGTCAAAGACATAAATGTTAAAGCCAAAACTATGAAGTTATTGGAAGATAATATAGGAACAACACTATGGGTCCTAACTTTTTTCAGTAATAGATTACCAAACACCACTATAAATATACGAGTGAGAGAAGACAAGTTAGATAACTAGGACCTCTTAAATATTGAATACTTAGGTTCAACAAAAAACTTTATCAAAAGAGTAAAAGGAGAACCTACAGACTGGGAAAAAATCTTTGGGTATGATATATCTGATAAGGGTCTAATCTCTAAAATATACAGAAAACTTCAACAACTCAACAACAAAAAGACAAACAACTCAATTAAAACATGGGCAAGACATGAACAAAACACTTGACCAAAGAGGACATTCAAGTGGCCAACAAATACATGAAAAGATGCTCGTGATCATTAGTCATCATAGAGATGCAAAGCAAAACTACAATGAGATATCATTTCACCCATGAAAAAATGGCACTGATTAAAAAAAAGAAAAGAAAAGAAATGCTGGCAAGGTTGTGGGGAGATTGGTACTGGCTCCACTGTTGGTGGGATTGTAAACTGGTTCAACCACTATGGAAAACAGTATGGCTTTTCCTCAAAAAGCTAGAAATAGAAAAACCATGTGATTCAGCAGTCTCACTACCAGGTATATACCCTTGTTGTTGTTGTTAAGTGCCATTGAGTAGGTTCAGACTCAGTGACCTCGTGTCAAACAGAATGAAACAACACCCAGTCCAGCGTCATCCTCACATAGTTGCTATGTTTGAGCCTACTTTTGCAGCCACTGTGTCAATCTATCTCATTGAGGGTCTTCCTCTTTTCCGCTGACCCTCTATTTGACCAAGCAGGATGTCCTTCTCTAGCAACTGGTCCCTCCTGATAACATGTCCACAAGTACATGAGAAGTCTAACATACACCCTAGAGAACTAAAATTACTGATATGAACAGATATATGCATACCTATGTTCATTGCAGCATTATTCACAACAGCAAAAAGATTAAAACAACCTAACTACCCATCAACAGATGAATGGATAAACAAATTATGTACATACACACAAGGGAAGAGTATGCAGCCATAAAGAATAATGATGAGTTCTCAAAATATACTGTATTGTAGATGATTCTAGGGGTCATTATGCTGAGTAAAGTAAGTCAATCACAAAATGACAAATACTGTATGATTTCAGTATTATAAAAAGACAAGAATAGATATACATACAGAAAGCAACATTCTTTCGCGGTTACCAGGGATTAGAGGGAGACAGGGGGTGGGGGAGATCCCTTTCTAGATAGTAGACACTTGTTAGTGTTGGTGATGGGTAAGGCAGCACTGAATAAGGGTAAAGTTAGCACAACTTGACCAAGGTAAAAGATAACACTAAGAAGTACACAAGAATTAGTGACAATTTTGGTAAAGCCACAGCATATACAATTTTGCAACAACAGTAATAACAAACAAAAAATATGTGTGTGGTTACATAGCTAGATATGTATGCTTATAAATGCATAAGTAAGCACATACGAATATACAGGTATGCATGCATAGGTGTTTCGTAGGCAAATGTATATACATGTTAGTATGTACTGCATATATACTAATATATAAAATAAAGCACATAAGGGGCACAGTTAAGATATATCTAAACACCTCACAGGGTTGGATTACTGGGTTTGAGGGCTTAGGACCATAATCTCAGGAAGCAAGTTGCTCAATGGCATAACATAGCTCATAAAGATAATGTTCTACATCCTAGTTTGATGAGTAGCATCTGGGGACTTAAAAGCTTGCGAGCGGCCATCTAAAATACAACTATTGGTCTCTACACATCTGGAGCAAAAGATAAAGAAAGAAACCAAAGACTCAAAGAAGAAACTAGTCTATAGGACTATTAGACTACATGAACCACAGCCTCACCTACCCTGAGACCAGAAGAACTAGATGGTGCCTAGCTATCACTACCAACCGTTCTGACCAGGGACACAATAGATGGTCCCAGGTAGAATGAGAAAAAAATGTAGAATAAGACTCAAATTCATGAAAAAGGCCAGACTTACTGGACTGATAGGCTACAGGAATCCCCAAGACTACTTCCCTGGGATACCCTTTAAACTTGGAAACCAAACCACTTCTAGAAGTCACCTATCAGCCAAAGACAGAGTAGCTCATAAAATAAATAATATCACCCATGAGTACTGTATTCCTCTAAACAATCATGTAAATGAGACGTAATGGTCAACATTTACCCTAGGCCAAAGATGAGAAGGTAAGGCATGCGGGGTGGGAAGAAAGCTAGATTAATGGAAACAGAGCAACCAGAATGGAAATAATGAGAATGCTGACATGCTGTGAAAAGTGTAACCAATGTTACTGAATAATATGTATAAAACAGAACAAATCAAACCCATTGCCGTCAAATGGATTCCGACTCATAGCAACCCTATAGTGTTTCCAAGGAGTGGCTGGTGGATTCAAATTCTTAACCACTGTGCCAACAGGGCTCCCAATAACATGTACAGAAATTATTAAATGAGAACCTAATCTTCTATGTAAATTTTCTCCAAAATCATAATAAAATATTTTTTGAAAAAGTGTACAACTCATCCCCGCCAAAAAGCTCCATAATCAATCTGAGTACAGTGTCATGCTCCATGCTTGGGAGAAGATAAGCCTGATATTCAAATGCCCTGGACAAGTAATTTAAAAATGTACTAATTCCTTTCAAAGATGAACAAAGAGAGGTTATATTTAATACACAGAGAAAAACATCTTGAAATTCCTCTTCATCAGTTTGTCCTCCTCTGGCCTCAAGGCAGAATTTTTTTTTTTTTTTTTAGTGAAACTCTCTTTCCACTCCTCCCATCTTCCAGATCTATTTTTCCCCTCTCTGTAATACCCCTGGTCAGTATTTCTCTCTGATGGTAAAGAGTTTTTGCCACCCCTGTGGAATTTATCTTGAACAATCAACAAGACTTGAAAAAGTAAACCAGCAAACTAAATAAAATGCTTTTTCTTAGAGGAAGGAGAGTATTAAGAGAAGCCTAAGGATGCTTATAAATTAGTTTAGTTATTTTTATTTTGCCCCTGTCCCAAGAAAAAACTGCCTCTTCCTTATCCAAAAGTGTTTAACTTTGTGATTATGTACATACCCACACAAATGCACATATATACAAATACACACACCTATAGAGCGTTTTATTTTTTTTAACAAAACAAAGATCATGCTATACGTAATGTTCTGTAACTAATCTCCTTCCCCCCTCAACATTATACCGTCACACTGGTTCATGCTATTATACGCGTGATTTTATTTATTCACTCAGTTATTTTCTTCATTCAAAAAAGATTTGTGGTGGGCTCATTGACTAACCATTTTCAGAAAATCACTGGGTTTTTTACTTTGAAGTCTTGTAGAACTACTTGTTCAAGTTACCAAATCCCAGTCACAATTATACCATATAAAAAAATGAGGGTATTAATAATGTTCTTGTAACATTTCTGTAAGGATTAAATGTGCTAATAAATGTAAATTGCTAGAATCCAGTGTTTACTAAGTGAACGATGGGGTTCTTAGAAACAGTGGTACCACTGACTCCAATAAGATGCTCTGCTTCAAGGTATTCCCCATCTTTTGTTTATAACATAATACATAGGCCTCCTGTTGAAGACCCACAGAAAACTTCATTGCATAGTCTAAGTTTGTTGTTTCTTAAAAAGTAGAATGAAAATCCTAAATTATTCTTTAAATATTATAGAAATGATAAGTATGCACATATTTCAGTGAAAATTTTTTTTCTGTATTACAGTATCACTAATATTATTTCTAGTAGTGAACATATAAAGCGAAGTGTATTAAATGCTCAAGAGTTTTCATGACTAATCTGCAAAAATTATATTGAATTTTGAAAGGGTTTCAGGTAAATTCTTCCAACAAGCTTGGGTTAGAGATTATACAATTGGTACAACACAGTGCGATTATGTTTGATAAATGTTCTATGAAAACAACAAGGTCCAGGAAAACACTGGTCTGTCCATCCTAAAGAAAATAGCATGCTGTTAAAAAGCCTTATTTTCCAGAAACATTGGAATTCAGAAGCAGACTGCTTAATTAAACAGATTATGTGCAGGGAGATCAGGTGGTGACCTTCCTTAATTGATTTTTAACAATTCTGTAACTATCGTGCTACCATTTGTGCAGCTGTAATTAAAGGCCCAGTGTTTCAATTTCCACCCTTCCTTTACCTGACCTGTTCATAAATGTTTGCTGCAGGCTGAAGCCCATGGTGCAAAGTTTTATTAATAGCAGCTTTGGGATATAACTGTGATGGAATTTATGTTTCCCCAACAGAGCTGGCAGTGTTCCACTTCATGGGAGATCTGGTTTCTGTAATCTTACTTCCCAACAAATGACAATGGCTGAAGGAGAACGAGTGGGAGTTAATCAGATGGAACCTACTTACTTGACTGGCTCAATTCATTCGTACAATTTATGAGGATAAAACAAAATAATTAGTTTTGCTACTCAGAGATCATTAAAACAACATAGGAGTATCAGATCAGAAAAATAAAAGCCCCAAATATTTTTGCCTCATGCTAAAAATATTACAAAAATTGAGATAGATTTGCAATAGATATTATCATCCTACCAAAATATTTGTATTCTCATATAAAAATGAAAAAGTGTGTTTTTATATTGTACAGTATAATCAGAACTCAGAGCATCACTGAAACAAGGATATATCCCTGTCACTGAAATATTTGGAGTAATAAAATAATCATATATGTCAGCTAGACTAGTAGGCAATCAATAAATACTGTATGTTTTGAGTGTTTTATTATCTCTTCCTAAGAAACAAAATACACCCAAAATGTCAGTAAAATGCCACTGAATATAATTTGAGAAAATCCAGAAAGTAATTCATGATCATACAATGTTTATAATGTTTATTATGAATATTAATTATCATTTTACATCTAAGTGTGGAGTAGAAGATACGTAAGAGTTGACTGTACTATGATAGCTCAGGCTTTATCCACTGTGATGGAGTATTCTATTCTCTAACAGTGAGTATTTTATTTTTATTGTTTGATGCATAACCCTTTCATATTTAGTACTGATGAAAACATTTTAATCTCAAGCCATTTAATTTTATAGTTAGTCAATTTTGTTTATAGATCCATGTCTACTCTGAGCTGTTTTCTGACTCATTAAGAAGGCTTTTCATTATACCCCATACCACTTTCCAGCTCTCTAAACACAAGTACAACAATACCAATTCTTGGATCTCTTTCTGTACAGCCCAATGACTTCTCAGTTAATTCAGTCAGTTCAGTCTCATTCCAGTTTAAAACTGTCCCTGAGAAATAATTCAATCTGACAGAAAATGAGTTAATATCCACCAAATAGAACAGAGTTAAATATTTTAGGATTCCTGGTTACTGAGTCTGTCATTCGTAACACATGATTGCTAATGTCCCCAATTTTAAGGAAAACTACTCAAAAGAATTAATATTTTTCAAAACTAATACGATTATTCGGTGTCACTCCAAAAAGAAATAAAATATAAGCCATTATTATTTTACAAATAATTGTTGTATAACTATAACTGGATAAATATATTCTAAATGGAGAAGTTCCATTTAGAATACATTTATCCAGATGGGAGATAGTCATTAGCAGAAGACTTGGTAATCCGCAAGAGTAAGCTGCCAATCAAGCAAATTACCTTAATGACAATGATCATTAGGAAGCAAATATTTTAGATGAACAACTGATCGCAGAGCAATAGGACCAGAGCACAGCTTTGCCACGTATGGTGCTGAAAAACACTGCTGTGCCTGTGGAAGTCTGCAGGCATGGCTCTGCTTCTGTGCCAGAACCTAGTGGACTGTGTGCCTTCTGTGGGAATATCAGTTTGTATTGTAGTTCTCTATGATATCATCTAAAATGCCCATGAAGCAGCCAACACTAAAACCAGCTTACAGAAACCTTGAGGACAAATGACTTCTCTGAGAACGCTCTTCTGACGAAAAATGGCTGTCATGCAAGTTGTTGCTCCCTGCCATCAAGTCGGCCCCGGCTCGTGGTTACTTCCAACCCCTGCTGACCCCGTGCACATGAAACAAAACGTGACCAGTTGCTTCACCATCCCCATGATCAGTTGAGAATCTGACCGGTTGTGATTTATAGGGTTTTCATTGGCTAATTTTCTGATGTAGATTATCAGGCCTTTCTTCCTATCACCCAAGTAGCCAAACTAAAAAAACAGTAAGTAAGGAGGAGAAGGATATATGTTGAATGCTCATTATATGTCGTGTGCTATGTACAGAACATTTAATTCAATCCTCCTGACTCCCCTGAAAAGTGAGATTATGTCCATTATATTTTCAGGTGAAGAGATGAGACACACAAGAGATGACAGTTAGAGAAGCTGCCCCAAGTTAAGCTGCTGAAGTGGCAGCTGAAGGATTCAATGTCCACAATGTCTTATTCCAAAGACTGCATTTTCCCCTATATTCTCCTTTGTATTGCTGCAGAATTGCACCATGATGGTCCAGCTGCTATGGTTCTAGTACTGAAAATAAGCTCACTGATGCATCCAGTTTACTTCCAGTTTTTTTCCTCGAGGTAAAGAAGAGTAGAGATGCTAACATCCCTCAGGGATGAAGTGGTCAGCCCAGCTTCAAATGCTCGATTGGTCACTTACTATCTACATGCCTTTGAGCATATTATTTGCTTCTCTGGGCATCTCAGCAACTTCTCAGGGTGCCAAGTAGAAGTGACCCTATAACTAGAATTGATCAGAAAGATGATGCCAGGACACAAAAAACCAAACCAAACACCAAACCTGTTGCCATCAAGACGATTCCAACCCATAGCCACCCTATAGGACGGAGTAGAACTTCCCCATACAGTTTCCAAGAAGGCTGGTGGATTTGAACTGCCGATCTTTTGGTTAGCAGCTGAGCTCTTAACCACTGTGCCACCAGGGCTCCAATTTTTCTGTAAACTCCTTAAATAACTGGCAAAATAAAAACTGAATCCAGTATTCCAAAAAAAAAAAAAAAAAGAAAGAATAAGGATAAACCAAACAAACTATGCCTAGGTTAATCTACCTGCTCAACTATTTTTATTTTTATTAGGCTAACATGTTAGTTGAAAGCAGAACTTTGAACCGGTTAGAATCAGTTCAGTCATGGCTGATGAAGTGAAACTGGATGGGCCAGAATTTGCAAACTGTGGGTGTCTGGAATGATAACTGGAAAATTACGGGTCAAAACCCTGGAATGAGAGACTCGGAAGAGGCACAGTGAGTCCCTTCAGGAGCCTGATTCAGGAGATTGGATTACTGCCAGGACTGTGGACAGTGACACACTTTCAAAGCAGCGCAGTCTGCAGCCATCTTTGAACAGGACACCACTGTTTCCCACTCTGGCAGGCAAGGGATTTGGTTGCTGTGCAACGTGCATGCTACCCTTGTTTTCTAAGAGGGAGATTGAGTTTCTAGCACTGTGTCAACCCATAATTTTCCCTGTTTTGGCTATCATTCTAGGCACCCACATTTTGCAAATTCTCATCCTTTCCAGTTTTGCTTTGTCTGCCATGACTGAACCAGAAAGAACCGGTTCAAATCACCGGTTGACAGTTGCAATTACACCAACTCTGAAACCAACCAGTTATCAGGCACTGAAGATGAAGACACAGTTAACTGGATATACGGACTCAAATTATACAAGATCTAGTTACATTTAGGAGCCCTGGTGGCACAGTGGTTAAGAACTGGGCTGCTAACCAAAAGGTCAGCAGTTGAAATCCACCAGCCACTCCTTGGAAACCCTATGGAGCAGTTCTACTCTGTCCTACAGGGGTGCTATGAGTTGGAAACATCTCAACAGTAATGGGTTCGGTTTGGGGTTAGTTACATTTAACTGAAATTCTGAACTAAACAAGTACAAGGCCTGCTTGTAGTTGTAAGATTTTTAACACTGCTCATGTAAGTTCCACAATGCCAAGACCAAGGAAATCTTAACTCCTGGCTCTTGTCTGCTATAATGACTCTAAGGTAGGAATGGCTGAAAAACTGTGAAATAAAAGACATTAAGTAAGTGTTACAGCGATATAGTATAGATAGTAAATCTCCTATTTTGCGCTTGTAATTAAGCTGCACTTTAGTTATAGAAAACTGCTTTCACTCCCTCTTCCAAATAAATATTAAAAAAATACTCTGACAAGGAGGTCTCACATTATTTCAATTTGGCCCTAAACACATAATAAGTTCTCAAAAATGTTATTTATACAAAAAGCAAGATTCAAAATTTATATTCACTTTTGCTTTTAATCATATTTTTCAGACTTCTCTTCCCCCCAAACTTTTATTATGAAAGATCTTATATATACAGAAAAGTTGAAATGATATCACCACAAGTATTTATGAACCCTCCACTTAGATTTAACAATAGTAACACGTGACCATACATGCCTTATCTCTTTTTCTCTCTACATACATATACACATGTAGGGTGGGGTAGTGTTTTCTGTTTTGTTTTGCCTTGCACTACCATTTACAACTAAGTTGTAAACAGCACAGTATTTCACTCCTAAATACTTCGTCATGAATCTCCTAACGGTAACTAATTTACTTGGAACTTTATCAGAAATACTTCTAATTTGATTTTCTGCATCTTAGTTTTATAAGTGAGTCTAAATCAAAAGATAACTAAACCTTATAAAACTTAACTGATTAGAAAGTTACAATATGAACAGAGTGCCTGAAATTGAAATTCAAAGTATCTGTGATACTTTAGGAAGTCCTCCTGTCATAGTCAAGTACTATCATCAACCTCAAACAAAAAGATGTACAAATAACAGGGTTGCTAAATGCCGAGTTCAAGTACAGCTCAAGGTTATTATGTGACTTGCTATCGTTTTTACAATTGTCTAATATCCAGATGGTCCTTATCCTCAACACTTTAGCTTTGTCTATGGAGAGGAACACTCACTACTCCCTCTACTTTAACATCAAGACAGAATTAAAAACTAAACAATTAACACTCAAAGTTTACTTACTACTTACACAAAGTAAATGAAAACTTATGAATTTGACAGAGTAACTTATCCTCCAAATTTAAAAAATATTTGATTAAAAATATTTCCAATAAAATTATCTTAAATATTGAAACTACTTTAGGATGTAGATAAAACACATAGCAGAGCAATATAGTGAACACTGATTGCCTCTGTTCAAATTCAGACTTCTTCCAGTTACTAGCTGTGTGACCTGGGAAAGTAGTGCTTTATTTTCCACATCTATAAAAAGGGGACTATAATAATACTTATCATATTGCACTATTATGAGAATTAAATCAGTTGAAGGTATAGTCATAGATCTTGGATAGTATATGAGATGTATTAAGGACTCAAAAAATGCTAGCTGTATCTATATATAATATGAAAGATTACAGAAGTCGTTCTCAAACTTACTGGTCTCAGAATTCCTTTATAACCTTAAAAATTATTGAGAGCCACAAAGAGCTTTTACTTAATTTCATTACATTTATCAATAGTTACCACATAAGAAATTAAAATTGAAAAAAATTTACAACAGCTATTAACTCATTTAAAAATATAACAAATACATTATATGTTAAATAACAGATTTCATAGTAAATAACTATATTTTCATAAAAACTTAATGAGAAAAGTGGTGTTCTTTTACATTTTTGCACATCTCTTTTATATATAGTTTAACAGAAGATAGCTAGATTCTCATATTTGCTTCTGAACTCAATATTACAATATGTTTTTTGGTTGAAGTGTTGGCAGAAAATCCAGTTTAAAACAGGTATGTAGTTGGAAGTAACAGGAGTATTTTAATAGCCTTTTCAGGTAATTATGGATATTCTTCTTTGATACTACACCAAAACATGACAAGTGGTAGTTTATTAAAGCTTTGTTGTATTGTGCAATCTGAAACCAAATCAATGAATATTGTTATACTGTTATATTATTCTCTGTTGTGATATGGCTTATTTACTTTTACATGGTTTCCTAACATTGATTCTGTGAAAAAGATTGGTTCACTGAGTTATGCAAATACTTCAAATAGTAACACAATTCATTAAAAAATATAAAAATATATTTATTAAAATCACCACCATCCTTATCAGAAAAGCCAGCAAGTATCAGGATGCTCTCAAGCTCACGGTGCCTGTTAAAAGTTTTCCAAAATTCTAATTTTCCCTTGAAAGGGGAAATTTTATCATTGGCAACAAATACTGTCAGTTGTTTTCCCTTGCGTGGCAGGCTCACTTCTTTCATTTTTAGGAAAATGTTAACCAAATACTCCAGTTTGGATGCCCATAGTTTGTTGGTTCTTTCAAGCAAAATTTCTTTTCCATGAAAAAAAGGATGTTGTTTAGCTCTCAACTCAAACAAGGGCACAAGTGCTTTTTCTTGGAATCACCATAGTATTTTGATATGTACTTCCTATGTCATCACACAAAGTATTAAACAGACACGTACTCTCCTGCTTCCTGCCAAGATGAACTAACAGGGACCAAATTTACTCTTTCACCTGAAACGATCAAAAAGCAAACAAAATATGTTAATCAACAGTTTTCAACCACTGGACATCAGCCACCAAAGAACAGTAATCTCTGAGAGACAGGAAACCAAGTGAGCACTATGACTACTTGTTTACTGCTTTGAGTTTGGATTTTGAGGTCATAGCACAAAGAGAGAAAACTGTGGCAGGCCAGTGGACTCCCTGAGTTGAAGATAATAAGAATCCAGATGGCAAAGTGTTTACAAGACAAAGTGCTTAGAGAAGAGAGAGCTGCACAGGGAGAGAATCCAAAATCTGCAAAGGATCACCCTCAAGTATTCAATAGGGTACCAGTCAGTATTATTATTTGTATTATTAGTTTTATTTCTAGTCTTATACCCTCTTGAGAGTATTTTAACTAGATATTTATTTCATTAACTTCCAAGAGTGACAATTATTTTACCTGATGCAAAAATGGAAAGAATTCTACCTCAGGCTAAATGCAATTGGTGGTTTTGGCTTGTCAATCCAGAGGTTCTTTGCATAGTTTACCAAAAACCTGTTGCTGTCAAGTCAATTCTGACTCATAGCAACCCTACAGGACAGAGTAGAACTGCCCCGTAGGGTTCCAAGGAGCAGCTGGTAGATTCGAACACCAACCTTTAGGTTAGCAGCTGTAGCTTTTGAACTACTGCACCACCAAGGCTCCTTACATAGTTTAGAGTGACTCAATTTGTTCTATCATGGGACTTTTAAATCCAGTCTTTCCGTATCATTTCCAGAAAAGATGTGTTCTTTACTTTTAAAATGGTCAATACTACCTAACTCATCATCCTTGTATAACTATCTGATCTTTTATTATGATTCAAATCTTTTGTCACTACATCTAAACTTAAAATTATTAGAACAATCAACCAGCTATTTTATCTACTAGAAAATGAAGGTTCAAACCTGCCCTAGTAATTCTTCTCTTTGGAACATTTGGCTAAATCATCATCCTGAAACATGACGCTGATTAGTTAATGCGTAGGACCACCAGAGTTGATCAACTAGTGGACTATCTGTCCATCTGGGTTATCACGTGCTGGTATTCTCTTTGGTAAGCCGGCGTCTGCTACAATGCCCTGTACTTGTCAGAGTTTTTACCTTTTCTGAGAATGTATAATTCACTCAAAATTACTTCTCTTCACTCTTTCTTGTAGACTGATCACACACAATATATATAATCTGTATATACAGGAAAAAGTAGAGTCAAAATATTTGCTTCTTCCCTTAGTTATATGTTACCATCTTACTTATCAATAATATGAAAAACTACCCCTAAAATCAGTAAAAACCAAATAACTACTATCGAGGTTATGCTTTTTTTTTAGCAGTACAACTACCCAATTACATACTTAATTTTAACTTTTTTCTTTTGGTTTCATGTTGAACTCATGGCTTTTTACAGACTTACTTCAATTACCTAAAATTACATTTTTTAAGCTCCCATTTTCATCTCTTGGCCAGTGACAGCCTCCTTAAATGAAATTCTTTGTTCTTTCAGTGAATAGGTCTTAAATATTTTTAAAAACCCACTTAACTTTCTTACAATAATAGAAAGTTATACGTCCATTCTAAATTATCTCTGTCCTAAGAATATAATCACCTCTTCTCCAAGAAGCCTTGATTCCCTTTTTTTGTGACTGGGATTTGCAGTAGAAATCTGGGCACAAGAGGCACATGAGAGTATTGATGGTGTGAATATGTAGGTGCTTCTGCTGCCATCTTTGGAAACTCAGTGACAGAGCTGGAAAAGTTGTTTCTGTTTATGGTTATGGGTTCATGCTAATTTCTAGAACTGAAAGTAGTATGTCTTTGTATCCTGCTTTTCTTGTAGCATGTTATTTTATTACCACTAAAACTTTTAATCCGTTATAAATTGGAATAAAAACCCAATTGATTAACACCTACTCCAAGTACCTTAGTTCTATTCAGGAATGAGAGTCCACCAAAAGCCCGGTGGTGTCTTTTCTATACGGGTATTATTTTCTTGTAAAAATGCTGCTACTAAGCTCCACTGAGAGCTGGCGCGGTTAATAGGATAACAAAATTCTGTCATATTCTTTTCTAAGACATTTTGCAAGTAAATATTTTACCATCTGTTTTATTAAGAATTTATTACTTTTATAACAGTATTTCCCAAAGGCTATATTTCTCGTAGCCAAAGTATAAGAAAATAGGGGACTGAATAAGAAAAAAAATTTGTTTGGTAAACAGAGTATCTGACATCAATACAACAAAAGCTAATGTTTTGTTATATCTACTTAATCCGGCTATAATTTAAATATAAGAAAATTCATACATTTTAAGTACACGGTTCAATTAGTTTTGATAAATGTAAAAACCCATAATAACACTATCCCAA
Organism: Trichechus manatus latirostris; assembly: GCF_000243295.1. Lineage (NCBI taxonomy): Eukaryota > Metazoa > Chordata > Mammalia > Sirenia > Trichechidae > Trichechus > Trichechus manatus. The sequence goes on along the minus strand of NW_004444021.1, from coordinate 9,951,529 downwards.
GAGACTCTATCAACCACTATAAATTAAATGTCACCAAGGGTATCATAATATTCTTTCAGAAATTTCCATTACTTTAACTTCATTGTCATATATCTTCTCAATTTTGCATTTACAATATTATTATAATTATTTTTAACCACTTTGGGGATATTTATCTTCCTCATATAGAATGTATTGGAATTCTGAAACACCAACTGATATGTGTAATTGGTTTATTTTCTGAATACATAATTCCACGTCTTTAGCTAAATTCTTGGACTATAATATCCATAAGAGCCACAATTTAAAAATACTTCATAATATAGCCTACATTCCTTTTTGTCATTTTTATATTATAACAATTGAATTTGGTTGAAATAATATTTACAAAAAGTCTTTTTGTGTACAATTCTTAAAAAGACTTTTTTTTTCTCCACACAGAACTGCCACTTAGTCTCAAGGTATCCTTACTTTCTAGAATCCAAATTCTTCCTGTTTATAGCCTCTCATTCGAACCTATACTTCAAATACCAGCAGGCCTGTGTTCACTGGTGTGTATTAAAAAACTAAGGCGATGATGAAAATCTAGACTTGTTCCTAATTTTTTAATTACACTCTTTACCTGAAAAATTACATATCTCATTTTCTCAATAGTGTTTCAAATTTTAAAAAAATCAGTGATTCTGGCATAAGTCTGGAAATGTGTACATAAATCAACTAGGAACCTGGATCTACCCCTGGTTTTGTTACAAAAACCTTGAGACAGTCACCTCAATTCTCTGATTCTCAGTTACTTCACCCTATTGAAATAAAGTCACATTCAAATATTCGATCAATGATTCGTAAATTTTTTTGGTGGGGGGGTGTTGCTGCCTTACAAATATCATGGACTATTTGAGAAGCTTGGATGTCTCACACTATATCAATAGAAGTGAGGCTCTACGTTAAGTTAATGATAGAACAAACATTCAAATAGTATAATGAGTGATTTATTCCATTAGAGTGCAGGCAGTAATAATGAAATTGAAACTATCATCTTCTCCTAGAATCAGTCTTTTTCAAACCATCAGACTCTAAATTTCTAGATTTTTTTTTTGAACCAAAAAATTCTTGGGTGCCTAGTTCCTGAGTTCCTACTTTATTCATCTTAATATCTTAATTCCGTACTAACACTTTTTTATGCTTTAAATGGAGTACCTCAGTTAATCCTCACTATTGTCTTAAAAGAGAAGCGTTTTAACCCGTTTTATAGATTAGAAAAATAGGATCAGAAAAGTTAAGCAATTTCCTCAAAATATATTAGTAGCAAATGACCAAACTAAGACCACCTCCTTAAATCTTCTAAAGCTAAAAATGGAAGACAACAGTTACAGAAGCAATATTTTTCCTTACAATCTTTAAATAGATTTATTTAGTATGTAAAAACTGGTAAAATATAAATAATGTTTGTAGTTTAGTTAACAGGATTGTACCAATATCAGTTTCCTGGTTTGGATCATTGTACTCTGGTTATATAGGCATAATCATTCATTGGGGGAAGCTGGTTAAAGGGTACATAGAAGATGAACTATTTTTACAACTTTATATGACACTAAAATTACTTCAGAATGAAAATCTGAAAAAAATGCAAGGAAATGCTAACAACATTTACATTTAAAAGTTATCAAAAATCATGAATATAGGATCCTAACATGCTGAAAAATCTAGGCTTCAAACTAAATAAGAGGGATAGAATGTAAAATATGTTATTATCTTTCAGTGGTGGAATTTTAAAAGATTTTGTTTGTGTAGGGGGTAGGTGGGTATTTCTGCATTTTCCAAAATTTCTAACTTGAATGTGTTTTGCAATGCGAGGGGAAATGTTATTAAAATAATAGGAAAAAAATAAACCGATCAGCAATTTGGCTATGGGTTTACCTGCCTGAGTAGGAAGTGAAATGGCAAAGATTTTGCATCCATTTCTACTCATCTTTCTACAATTCCATAATAAACCAACTGACACATTTTACTATTTTGACAAATCAGAGGTTGCTTCTGCTGCTATTGAATTTCCAGAAGGAAAATTATATTTACATATGAGATAACCATATACCTAACCTTGATGTTCTATGTCCAAAACACTACTTCAGAGAAAACTTGTTATGCATCATTCAATTTAACAAGTCTTTTATACCCATTGCCGTCGAGTCGATTCCGACTCATAGCAACTCTATAGACTTTTATACAGTATGATTTTTCATCACTATTATAGATCAGGAGCCCTGGTGGCACAGCAGAGAAGGGCTATGGCTGCTAGCCAAAAGGTCAGCAGTTCAAATCTACCAGCAACTACTTGGAAACCCTATGGAGCAGTTCTACTCTGTCCTATAGAGTCACTATGAGTTGGAATCAACTTGAAGGCAATAGGTTTGGTTTTTATTATGGATTAGTTTGTGCTCTGCTTAACTTCATCAACATAGATACTTTAATTATATAATTTGGGCTCCCTAATGCACTTTGGCAATTCAAGCCTCAGTCTAATTCCTTTCTAGGAATAGTCAAATATGATTTGGTTTGTAAGAAATTCTCCAGCATTACCTGCAGTATTTTCTCTTTTCCTCTTAGCCTCATATGAACACACTCATTAAACAAATCATGCCAGTGCAGTACTGTGGCAAAATATCAGTGGGCGCATAAAAGACTATAAAATCATAAATCAGGTGGGGAAATAGCAGTTTAACTTTCTTCAAACAATTGAAATATATGGTTTAGGAATGCATTTAATAAGTGACAAACCTTAAAGATACAAGGCCAATTAAAAAGGATTATAATCAACAATGTAATTGAAGATACCATTACGATCATTAACATAAGAATATGTATTCAGAGTAAAATATTATAACTCAAATTATGATTAAAATAAATAACACACCTTCTTTTCACCTTAAAGTAGGAATTCATGTAAAACAAATGTCTTAACTAACATGTTAACAAGCAAACGATTGTTTTCAGGGCTACACAAGGTTTTTGGGGAGCCCATGAGTCGAAATCAACTCGATAGCAATGGGTCTGGTTTTTGTTTTTTTTCATGAATAGAAGTCATGAAAATAACACACTACCATCTTTTTGTTTGTTAAGTAAAAACAAATTGTGGGATCTTATCTAGTTTTAGTATATGAAAGTTTCTCAGGTTTCCTTAGTAAAGGAAATTCTTTTAAAATTTTCATCAACTGCAAAGTTTAATGTCAAATCCTGGCTAAACAATTTTTCTCATTTTCCCTTTAACAGGACCATGCTGGTTCACTATTTGCTCCTTTAACAGTTGTCTTCTTTCAGCATCCTGATTCATTACTGCCAGAAGGGATATCCCACCAAGGAAGCTTTCCAGAAATAATGACTGGCATTTAATTAGAGAAGGAGATCAGGTCTATATGGCTTTGGCAGAATAGATCCAGTATTGTTCTGGTCAACGCAGTCCTCAGAGGTCACTGAACAAAAATGCATCTAATCTCAACAATATATAAGTAATAATAGATAAAGGATAATGGATAAGCCCCAACAAAACAATTATCTCCTTTTATTTATCCACATACCATATCCAGTGGCTGGGTAAACATAGAGACTAATTCAGTGGGGCAAAAATAATAACACAGACTTAGGGCACCCCTACAACTACAAAATATTTTAAGTAAGATTCTATTTCCCCCCTTGAATTCTACCTTTAATGACATCTTAGGACGCATACTGAGCAACAAAAAACTAGAGAAAAACGAAAACCTGTCTTCTGGTTTCAGAAAATTGTTAGGATTAACAATATAGTCTCTTCAAAACTATCTCACTTTTGACAGATTTACGAAAAGTAGTCATAGCTGGTATCCATATTTCCATTATTTTATGCATAAAAACCATATTATTCAAACTATGTATAGTTCTTTAAAATAGTAATAATTAATATTTATTTAGTGCTCTATAAGTAGTCAGCCACTGTTCTAAATGATTAAGTGGTGTTTAAACTTAAAATAGATGGATGAATAGGAGTTAGTGAGCAGTTTGGTGCATGTTGACAACTGGGATTGGAGTGTTCCAGGCGTAGGAACACCTGAGTAGATCAGGGATCTTCTATTTGAATTGAAAACATGCTGGATCATGAAAACCAAAAGGAACTGGGGTGGGTTTGAGGCTGAGTGGGACAGGGCCCAAAGAAACATTTTGGAATGATGAAAATGTTCTATATCCTTACTACACCAGTGTATAAATTTGTCAAAACTTAGCAAACCATGTATTTAAAATGGTTGTATTTTTATTGTCTGTTAATTACCCCTCAATGAAGCTGATCAAAAAAATAAAAAGAGAGTGTGCCACCACATAGGGTTTGTAGGATATATCAAGGATTTGGGTATTTTCCTTTAAGGAAGAGATTATCGAGGATATTAATGAGGGAGCGGTATGATTGTACCAGTGTTTTGAATGTTTATTGACATGACAATAAGAAGAGGAGATTGGAAAAAGTGTATATAGGGAGTTAACTAGAAACTATTACAATAGTGCGGGCGAAGGAGGTCAGTAACGTAATCTTACTGGCAGCAGAGGTAGAAACAAGGGGATGGATTTAATAACTATTTGGTGATCATCAGGGGATTTGTGTCAGATTTGTGCCAGATGACAGATGAGACGGGGCCTGCTGAAGAAACAGCAATCTTATGTTTTAGAGGTTTTGAGAGTAGAAGGGAGAGGCAGGTGGCCAATGGACGAAGAATTCAGTTCTGGTCGCGTTCATTTTTAGATAGTGAGATAGTCAAGTGAAAGGGTGAAGTTCAGGTAAATGAAGTGAGCAGCGAATAAGTGAAGAGCTCAGATGAGAGACAAGAACTGAAAAGATACAGGTAGGTAGGTAGGTAGAAAAGAATGAGAATGCAGGGAATCTTCTACTTGAATGGAAATCATATATATACAGGTACTCCCCAATTTATGACATTTCGAGTTACTAACACGAACTGCATTTAACTACCGTCTTTTAATTTTTTTTTACATTTTCTCATTAGTAACATGTATGTAGGTATTAAAATATATCTGTAAGTTTATATGTAATGTTTCCAACCCCTAAAGACAAATAAAGATCGGATTTATAAAAGGAAATAATAATGAAAACCAAAAAAAAAAAAAAAAAGGGGGTATTTGACTTATGTCAGAACCAAGTTATGACAGAGTCATCGAAAAAGAACACCATGGTAAGTAGAGGACTACCTGTACGTACACACACACACACGTACGCACAACTTAAACCTCAAATATTTTAAAGGTGAATGTTTTATAATACGGTATGGGCTAGAATTTAAAATTTTATAATACTTTTTCTTTACTATATTAAATAATACTCTTATTTTCTATATTTGGAATGGCACAGATGGTGGCAGTGTCCTTCCTTCCCTCCTTCCTTCCTTCCCTCTCTTCCCCTCCCCCCTTTGGGTGAAGTTTCTGAGAATGAGTATACATAATAATAATTGCTTTATTATATGTGTCAACTTTTTCCAAATGGAATTCTGGGGCACGTTAGATGAGGGAAGTATTATAAAGTAATGTGCATCAAAATCCTTAAAGTTTTCCTGGTTATAAGTTTATTAAAACTTTGTGCTGTATTTTTCTTTTGGAGGCTAACAGGAAATATCAAACACTAGAATATTAAGGCTCTTAAAAATTCTGTAATTAAAAAATAAGGCTTAATTTTGTTTAAACCAAATTTATTTGAATATAATGCCCATTTTTGCAGAATATAATTATATTCTGAGTCACAGAATATAATTTGGAAAATATTAATCTACACAATTTTAAAAAATTATTTTCTGTTTGCTGCTTATTTCTCTGTTTGACATCTGGCAGGAATAATAGGGACAACTGTTATATTTTGGAAACAGATTTACTGTTATTTAATCCCAAAATATTTCTTTCTGCTAGAAAATTATCCAGATAAGATCTTCCAATTAATGAACCAGGTTCATCTTTTTTTCTTGTATTTAGCACTCTTTCTGTACCAGTAAGTCTGCATAAATTTTCCAGGAGCCCTTCCAGCTCTAAAATTATGTAACTCTGTGCAAAATATATTCATCATTCTCCCTAAAAAAATTCTCTATTGCTAAAACTTTTCTACACTATGAACTCATAACAATAATATGATTCTACTGTAAAGCAATAATACTGGAGCCATGAAATAAAGATGCTTTGGAATTCACCCAAGCTTAGTTATATTCCTTAAAGCCACCATCCAGCTAAAGCCCAAGAGAAAGACCTTAGCATAAATCGAATTCATGTCTAAAAGCCCTAATTAGACCCCTGTTGAAGCCATTATCATTAGGTTTTCTATTGTTCCTGGCCGCTAAAATAGTTGTTCTCACTGTGGACAATAAATGAGAAGCAACGACAAATCATAATGTTTTCAAGCTGGAAGGCATCTTAAAGATTAGCTATTTCAGCCTCTTCAATTTACAGATGAGGAAAAGGAGGTCCAGTGAGGTTAAGTGACTTGCTTAGAAGCAGTTTTCAAAATAAAAATTTGTTAGCAGTACTTAGAGTACATTGTATGAATTAAAGGGGTTTGAAATGTTGCAAGATATTTCCTCTAATCAAATACAGAAAATCAGTTGCAGAAAAGAAAAAGAAGAAATAGAAGTACTTAATTTATTGGATTAAGCATGGTGGCTGAAATTACATGTTTTTCTGAAAATACTTTATGATTCATTTCCAAGTGTTTTCTTTTTCCACATAATTTATTTATAATGACTTTAAACATTTAAACCTTGATCATTAAACCTTGTAAGAATCTCAAATCACCTTTGTTTTTATCTTTGTGTGTTATTAAAAAGCAAATTAACTCGTTTTCAACAAAAGATTTGGTGATGTGGTAGGTCAAAACTGAAGATACATAAAATAAGTGCTCTTCATCTTACATTGATCTGTCTTAGATGAGGCAGGAACGGGCCAGGTCAGTGTTAATTCAATAAGGAAACTGAGTCAAACAGAACTTGGTGTATATGGGATGAAGCATATGAAGGGCTTAAGTGAGAGGCACAGTCATACAGATACAGAAGAGGACTGAGCAAGATTTTCTCAAAATACTCAAAGTCAAAGAACCATAGTGTTGGAAGGTATGTGACAAATCATCTAGACCCTTCTAATAAAGATGAGAAATCTGAGGGTAACTGAGAAAAAGTGACTTACACGGGTTCTGTATCAGAGGATAAATCAGAACTACAAATCAGGTCTTCCAGGCTCTAACAGAGCACTTTGTTTGGCCTCACACACAGGAATAGAGTGGACTCTGTTATCTTCAGACCTCCATGTGCATGGAGAAGTCAAGGATAGAGTAAAAAGCCAGAGAGCATCTGAGCTGCAACCCGAGTGTGCCCTGGGTTCCCAGCATGTTTTGTTGTTACTTTGGGTTCTCTCTAAGTCAGAGGCTCAGAGACCAGTTCCCTGCGGTCATTGAACTCTGTTGAAATCATCTATTCTCTTGAAGTCTTCTTTTCCTTAGTTAATTTTTTGAGATTATTGAGAGAGTCCAAAGAGGATAAACTATGGAATTATCAGCATCACCTCTGCTAAAACCTCTACATCTGCCTAGAAAATTGCTCATACTCTCTGAAGAATGTGGTTCTGGAAAAATGAGATCAAGATCTCTACATCTTCACCAAGATTATCTCTCATAGGGTCCTACTCGGCTCATCCCACATTCCCCAATCCAACTTCGCGTTTGCTGTTTTGAGATGGTGCCACCTTTTAACACAGCACCAGATTAGGACAAAAAGGTACCATAAAAATCCTAATCTGCCATTGCCTTTTAGGCTTGGAAAATCTAAAGGCTTTATCAAAATTCGATCATTTTGATTTTTCCCTCAGTGATATGGCTATACATGATCAACTTTACCTTCTCCATCAAAACTCTTATAATCCTAGCCACTTGTCTGAGTATTCTTCCTAGTCCTGTTTTGATAATTACTGCTGATTGTTAATCTCTGCCTTCTATTATTTTGTCACTCTAATCAACTCTTCTAAAGGTTGAGAAAAACTTAATTTGAATGCTGGGGTAGAGTTCCAGGCCTGGGATGGGTCAAGACACAATCTAAAAATCAAGGACAGAATTGGGGAGCCAATAATAGTACCAAAAAAGAAAAAAAAAAGACTATATTTAGCATCTGTTTTATGGAGAGATTACAAAGAAACAGGCAAAAGACAATGCAAAGGATCAGGAACACATCAAGAAGTAGTGTTTAAACACTATTAATTCAGAGGTACTAGATAAGGGTAAGGAAGCCTGATGGCACAACGGCTATGGGCTTGGCTGCTAACCGAAAGGTTGATGGTTTGAACTCACCCTGCCACTCTACTGGAAAAAGACCTGGTGATCTGCTCCTGTAAAGATTCCAAAAAATAACCTAAACCCGTTGCTGTCGAGTCGATTCTGACTCACAGGGACTCTATAGGACAGAGTAGAACTGCCCCATAGGGTTTCCAAGGAGCACCTGGTGGATTTGAACGGCTGACCCTTTGGTTAGCAGTCGTAGCTCTTAAACACTACACCACCAGGGTTTCCTCATAAAGATTAGAGCCTAAAAAACTCTATGGGGAAGTTCTATTCTGTCACATGGGGTCACTATGAGTCAACATTGATTTGACAGCACCTAATAACAACCAATAAGTTTAGGTTCCTACATCTGCTAAATGGTAGCCTGAATATGAATATGAATATGCCAAATGCTCATCCATCCTTCTTGTCTTCAAATTATCTCAGAAAGACGAGTTTTGTAGAGAAGGTTACACAAAGCATATGGCAAACCACAGAATCTGTGCAGCGGTGTCCTTGCTGCTTCTGCCTCACTTTCTCTTCTCTTCAGGGGCATTGCTGGGGTTCCCACCATGGAAACCCTTGGCTTCCATTGCCCCTGGGAGTCTTATGCCTCCATAAGTAGTTTTATTATTTACAAACTGTTTCTTCTCACTTTTTCTCTCAAATTAGTAAAGAAACACTCTCCTCTTCTAGTGTTCACGGTCAGCAATGGTGTCCCTAGGTCCCCATAGCAGAGGCTATCCATAGTGATTTTTGGTTTGCCACATGCTCATGGTGCCTGGGCACTGAGAAGGGTGGTGGTCAAGGGTATCCAGCTCACTCAACTTGAAGCCTCTGCCTTTTCCCACCGGATCTTCCTCTTCACCCTCCTCCTGCCTTCCATTCAGGCCCTAATCCTGAGTCTAGAGCTACCTAACAGACTTCTAACATTCTCTTGGTGACTTCTTTCTCTTAGAAACTTCTTTGTCCCTTCTTGAATTGTGGCCTTAGTCAGGGGACAATGAATTTGCCAAGCATGTTAGTGTATAGCTGAACCCAATTATGGATTGAGTTCATATTCTTGCATCCCCAGGAAGGACCACTGCTCAGACTGGACTGTAATGTACAATAGCCATTATAGAGAATCAGTGTCACTTCTATAAGGATGGATTTTGAGCATTTTGCACTTTCATGCAATCTCTAATGTGTACATGCACCATGTCTTTATTGAACTTTTAGAAATAGACTCACATGGCTAATTCTACCAATGTACCTTGTCATCTCTTACAGAATTCTTTCTACCATGTAAATGCTTCATTAGATGACTCTTGATTGAACTGAACCAAGGATCTGACTAAATCAAAATGGAAAATCATTTATATTACCTTTGCTAATTTCATTTGTATTCACAAATGGCTATGAATAGAGCTAGTTTTGGAATTTATGTCACTTCAAAATTGTGGTGCTACTGTCAAGCCCGATCAAATCATGTCGTTTGCCACCCTGCTTTCTTTGCTGGAAAACTCCTTTGTCTCTCTAAAATATTGATCAAAGAATCAATTTTACAATTGAGGAAAAGCATCAGACTAAAAAAAACTTGGCTCAGTTGTTCTTTTGCTAAAGCTCACTATCTTTTTGCCCACATTTTCCTAGGCTGAAGGAGGTAATTAAACATTTTATGATAAAAGTTCTTTCCTTTCAGCACTACCTGGCCTGTGGACCCTTTTAGTGATAACTATAAACAGGCACGGCAATAATATTAATGAACATTAAGCAGAGAAAATGACTGGATAAACAAGAAATCAAGGTAAGTTGCAGATAAACAGAACTATCATGAGGCTAATCAAGGTTTACTCTCCTTGCTTTGATTCCTATCAGAATAAAGTTTGTTTTTGTTCTTTCCCTTTTTTTATTTTAATTCTTTATAAAACTGAGGCTGTTTCAAAAGCCTCAACTAGCACTAATAAAAGACCTCTTCACAGTTTCAATGACTTGAGAACTCTGAGTAGAGCATCACTACAGTAAAAGAAAATGGATAAACTTAATACCCTTAGTTGGAACTATACTCATATAACCTTCTAAAAAACATTACAGCTTGATTTGGATATAATTCAATAAGACAGTTCACAATTGCACAATATAATAGAGAACATTTTGTATTTCCACCTTAAAAAATTATTGTTTTACAAAAAGTAAATACAATGTTTCCCAAGGCTAGTGATGCTGCAGAATTCCTCCTTTATCATAAAACAGCTTCATCATGAAACAAGCTGTGTATAAATTGTTGAATGGGAAAGTAATTTGCTCTGTAAGCTTTCACCTAAACAATAAAATGTTCAAAAAAATAAAAATTAAAACAGCTTCAAATAAAGTACTAATAGTATAAACTGTGGCAAACTAAAGTCAATAGAACTGTGACCTAAATGCTACATATAAAATAGGGTGAATTATGTACCATGAGTTAAGTAATAATAACTCACTTTCCCCAACTGACAAAAATAGATATTTTCTTTAAGAATTTTATGCTTCTTTGATTTTTATAAAAATAATATTATTAATTACAAACTCATTCTGAAAGAAATCAACTTTTTCCAGAAAGAATGTGTTTCTCCTTTGGAAGTACCTATAATGGATGGTAATGAGGCTATAACTCCATAATTTCTTCAAGCACATGGTGATTCTACGTGTGACCAATGGATAAAGTTTAGAGATAAGAGTTATTCTCAGGTAAGTAATTATCATTATGTTTGGAATTACAACCACTTAGTAGTGCTAGCTGTAGCAATACTATATTCTATTCATTCCTGTAAAGCTATGTATAAAAGAAACACATTTTAAAATTTAAAGTTAATCTATGATGGGAATTCTGGGGATTTATCAGCACCATATGTGGTTATTGGAAACACAGAGAAAAAGCATCTGAGAATATTGGTTAGAGACATATATACATTCCTGATATTTGGCCATTTCTTTAAATAATTTCTCATTTGAAGTAAGATTTTACCAGATATAAATTGCCATCCTACAACTGGGAACTTGGAATATGGGAACTTATCAATGCACAGTAGACATAAACTTGATGCTGGTTTGGCTTGTCTAGGCCCTATTGTAACCAGAAAATAGCGGTTTACTGCAGTTTCTTTATAAACTCACATTACATAGGTGGTCCTTGCCATTTGCATAACGGGCATTTTCAAGCATTATAAATCCGTGTCCTAACCTACCTTTCATAGGCCAGATTCAGAGTTGTGCACCAAAATTGACTGAGAGTGACTGAGACACTCCATGGAGGCCAGGGCACAGCAGCAGGGTCAAAGGGCGGTCAGGCCTTCCTGACGTGGCTGCGGCATTGGTAGACCACTGCCTGTAGTGGAACCAGCCAAGCCAAAAACATTTTTATTTAAAATTGCTTTCTGCCCGTGCTCACCACAGGTGCATCACAGTTGTTTTTTATTGTTGTTGTTTTTCTATCCTCCCGTCTACCTTCCATGTTATGGAGTCGTGCGCAGAGTCCTAGGACTGCAGACCTCAGGTTGTCAGTTCATGCAGAATCACTGTGCATAGCTAACGTCCCCTTACTCAACTCAATCCTTCTCTCCCAACCTTTTCTTTCTTTTCGGTCCCCACTCCACTCCAGGCTGTAAGGATGGCAATAAAGAGCAAAGGCAATCGGCAGTACTGTTGTGGAAGGCAGCTGGGGAGTCTCCTTATCCAGGTAGCCACATGCACAGCATTAGGGACCTGCTCCAGTCCCCTTTTCCTTAATCACGCTCCAGAAAACCACAGGCATCTTGTCTAAGTAACTGACAATCTGCAAGTCACTGAACCTTCAGATCAAAGCCCTATGAATAGGATCAGAGAGAGGCGGTGGTGGTCGGGTGAGAAAGGGAGGTTCATGGCTTGACTTCTCCAGTCCTCAGGACAGAGTTGGCAGGATTCTACTGGGAAGTTGCCTCCCTTGGTGCGGTGAAGGTTCTCACCCACCCACTGGAATGCCTGAGCCCTAGGAGGCGAAAGCAGTGCCAGCAGGGAGGATATTTAACACTTTAGTACTAATTTTTAGCTTTCTAAAAATGGAACACCACACCCACTCCCTTAAAAAAAAAAAAAAAAATACAAGTCTACTGTTTGTCTTTCAGGTATTTAATTTTTCAAGCACATTTTCCAAACATGTATTATACAAGGAAGATAGGGCAGGTTTGATCTTGCAAAAGATTCAGTAATAATGAACATTGGAATTGACTGGAAAGAAAATAACAACATACTCTCCTTAAAGTTCTTTTATTATTTTGTAGAAATAATAAGCTTCCTTCCTTGTAGGTCCTTGCCTGTTCTGCTGAACATATCAAAGCAAAAAAAATAAAAAGCACTTCTATTTTTTAGCTTGTCCTTCCAGGGAACAATGTTTGGGGTGGAGCTTTTGTTACAAGTTAAATGACCTAAGTTCAGCAAATTGATTTAAAGCATCTAGAGTGGACTCAAAGGTTACCTTTAAAAACCTTAACAGGACAAACTACACTTCCTGAACAAAGCTTTGAGCAGTTTCTTGACCCTGCCAAAATACAAGGGTCAACCATTTCAGGAATCTTCCATTAAAGCCACTCTGTCAATTAAGCAATAAAATCATAATTTTTTCTAGTATTCAGAACAATTCTTCTAAGCTTATTAGAGAAGAACTGGCCATTTTTTTAACTTATCAATTTTTTATAATGACTTTCTAGAAACTCATGTTCTTCATATAATTGTAGAGAGTGAAAATTTTTAATGGTGTCTTTTCCTTTCTTCGTAGATTTTTAAAACTTAGAGAAAAATGTATACTCAAATATTTTTGTATCTCTGGGACATTTCAGTAAGAAAGAAACCTTCAAGATAAGCGTGTATCTTCCAATAGAGCAGGCAGAGTGGATAGGGTCTATCAGGAGTTGTCTGCCCTACCGTGTCTAAAGGACTCTACTCTTTATTGGAACAAAAAATAAATCAAAGAGATACAGCAAGTGAGGTGCACTTTCATGAAGTATAACAATGGGCAGTGAAGAGAACACAGTCACACATCCTAATATTTCCTGCTGCTGCATATGTAACATGCCTTGTTTTTAAATTGACATGAAAAACTGCAAGAGCCTAAAATGTTCTAATTATTTCAGCCTAATGTTTCTGACACATCTATCTATCTGTGACACAGTGGTATCAGCTGTAAGACTCATGAACGGTAATTTCATCTAACATTTTGATAGACCTGACAGTTCACTAAGTGATTTCACAAGCATTACCTTACTGTAGGTACACAGGTCCTATTGTTTTTGTTGTGTTGCTATTGGGTGGTGTGGAGTCGATTCCAATTCATAAAGACCCCATGTGACTGAGTAGAACTACCCCATAGGATTTTCTTGGCTACAATTTTTATGGAAGCAGATCGTCAGGTCTTTCACCCATAGAGCTACTGGGTAGATTCGAACTGCCAAGCTTTCGGTTAGCTACTGCACTACTGGTGTAGCTTAACCATTGCACCATCAGGTACTATCAGTATTTCCATTTTACAGATGATGAAATTGAAGCTCGGAGACGCCATGCAGCCTCCTGGAGATTATGTAGCAGCTAAATGTTGGAGCAGAAAGCCAGCCAAGTCTTCTGACTACAAGTCTAGGATTTTATTCTATGTCCTTGTTTTGGATTGAAATGTGTCCCCAAAAAACATGGGCTATAAATCCTAACCCCTATACCTGTGGATGTAATCCCATTTGAGAACCTCTTTTTTATGTTCACAAGGCCATATAAATGTAGGTTCTGTTTTAAATCAAACACTTTTAAGATATAAAAGAGTAGATTAGACACAGAAGAAAGCAAACACGGGGGAAAACTTATGTACATGAAGACCATAGAGGCAGACCAGTCTACCCACCCAGGAACTCCAAGGAACCTAGGCACAGAAGCTGTCAGAGACAAGGACCTTCCCCTAGAACCAGTGCTCTGAATTCAGACTTAAAGCTTCCTGAACTTTGAGTAATAAATTTCTGCTCATTAAAACCACCCACTTGAGGTATTTGTTATAACAGCGCCAAGAAACTAAGACAATCCAATACTATAGATAGATATGGTGTTACTAATCTCCTGTTGATATTTGATAATGAGTTTATTTTCTACATTATCAATTCATTATTCCCCATGATACAAAATATTTGTTCAATTAGAGCAAAAGAAGAAAAGAAATAACATTTGCCGATCACTTACTACATGCTATGTGGCAATTTTTTACCACTTTCATAGGTATCCTAAAAAGTGTACTAAAATATATTCTTATTCCACATCAATAGAACTTGTGCTGGAAAAAAGTTACTACACAATTACCAGTATCACTTTGCTTTTGAAATTATTTGGCGACAAGCTAGGCATTTAATTAGGATAAGTTCTGATTTCTGAGCAACCATTTGTGCCGATTCAGGAATTTTTTTTTGCAGTGGAAATCTAAGCTATACATTCTTTTCAAGTACAATGACATTTTTATGAACACCAAATTTAATGACTCATGAAGTTGACATAATGTGATGTTTCACAGACATTTAATAAAACACCTATTCATTTAGATTTTGCCATTTTCTTAGTTCCCAAAGGATGATTTTTTTCCTGGTCTCAAACTTTTTTGCAGACCACTGAAAAACCTACCACTGTGTCTGATAAACAAAGTGGCCTGGGCACCATGCCAGGCATTTTCCAGACCTTATAAGATTGTCTGTCTAGTAAAAAAATATGCTGGGCTACAGATAATAGCTATGGTACCAAAACACCAGAAAATCTATAAATAAGGAGGACAATCTCCTTGGGAATTCCTGACAGACTAGCAATTTCAGTGTTCCTCTATTTGAATAACAATTGAGCCCAGGGGAAGTAATTGCAATGAAGATATATGGTAGATTACAAAGATACATGGACAAAGTCCTCCCCCATCTCTTTAAAAAATATTAGAAATCTGAATAAAGTACGGACTTTATTTAATAAAAACGTACCAACGTTGGTTCATTAACTGTGACAAATGCATCAGAGTAATGTAAGATCTCAGCAACAGTTTAAACTGAGAGCAGGTATACTGGAACTCTCCCCTATCTTTGTAACTTTTCTGTAAATCTAAAACTATTTTAAAATCAAAAGTTTACTTTTTTTTAAACAAAGGCAATTTTAATAGAAGTATTTTACACACACACTAAAAATGTCGCTAATAATCTTCCCTTTTCCCTTTACTTTTCCTTCCTTTCTCTTCCTGGACAATTCAGTCATAAAGCCACTAGGTGGCACAGAGAAAATTAACTGCCCATGCAAAAGACAGCATGTCATAGAGTGATGGAACCCAAGGTGGGTGAATAGGCATCTATACAGGGAGAGGGTGCAGCAAGGAGTTGGAGCCCAGTGCAGTGAGGACGGCATGCACAGATAGGGGCAGCCTGGTATGGGGTGTGAGAGCCTGAGCAGGGTAAGGAGGGCATTGGTGCAGGGGAAGACTTCGCATAGAGTGTCGAAGTTGAAGCTGGTTAAGGAGGGTAAGGATGCAAAGGGAAGGCATCCTCATGGGATGTATCAGAGCCTGAGCAGGATGGCTAGGGCATTCACAAGGAGAGGTGGCCGGGCATGGGGTGACATGGAGGAGAAATATTTCCACACTTTGGGGAGAAGTGACTGGCATGGGGTCTCAAAGCTTGAAAGGAGTAAATAGGTAGTCCCCATGAAAGGTTGTCCTAGAGCATAAGTGACAGAGCATGAAGAGGGTGGCCATGTAGAGGGAGGGGGGCAGCTTGGCATGCAGAGTCAGAGCCTGAGCAGCAGGGAGAGAGGCATGTGCCAAAGAGAAAGGCCAAAGAAAGTGTGTGAGAACATAGACAGGGCAAAAAGGGTGTCACACGTGGGATTAGCCAGCGCTGGTTGTCAGGGCCTGAGAAGTTGAAGGAGGACATCTATGAGGAAGGGATGTCAGAGTATCAGCAAGTGGTGGAAGATACCCACATGAAGGAGTAGGTAGTAATAATATGAGAATGGTTACATATAAGGTGTCTTAGTTATCCAGTGCTGCTATAACAAAAATATCACAAGTGGATGGCTTTAACAAACAAAAGTTTTTTCTCTCACAGTCTAGGAGGCTAGAAGTCCAAATTCAGGGCATCAGCTCCAGGGGAAGGCTTTCTCTCTCTGTCAGCTCTGGACGAAGGTCCTTGTCATCAATCTTCCCCTGGACTAGGAGCTTCTTAATACAGGGACCCCAGGTCCATAAGACAAACTCTGCTTCTGGCACTACTTTCTTTGTGGTATGAGGTCCCATGTCTCTCTGCTCACTTCACTCATTTATATCTCAAAAGAGATTGGCTTAAGACACAGTGCAGTCTTGTAGTTGAGTCCTGCCTCATTAACATAACGGCTGCTAATCCCACCTCATTACAATAGAGGTAGGATTTACAACACATAAGATAATCATATCAGATGATGAAATGGTGGACAATCACACAATACTGGGAATAATGGCCTAGCCGAGTTGACACATATTTTGGGGGGACATAATTAAATCCATGCCACAGACTATTATAACATACATAAATATATTAAGGGTAATGCAAGCCAGATTTCTTACTGGTAAAGGACAAATACAGAAAAAGAAAACTAGAATGCACACTGTGGTGATGGACTGGAATTACAGATAGTGGCATAAACTCATGGTTTTCCACATATATACAGAGATACAGAAATACAGATGCAAATGTGTGTGTGTATGTATAATCTTCATCCTAGTTCTGTCTACTGTAAGGGTATGGGAGCAGTTTCCTCTCAACAGCAATGAGCATACTTAGTGGCCAGACACTGACT
This sequence comes from Trichechus manatus latirostris, assembly GCF_000243295.1. Classification (NCBI taxonomy): domain Eukaryota; kingdom Metazoa; phylum Chordata; class Mammalia; order Sirenia; family Trichechidae; genus Trichechus; species Trichechus manatus. Next base: position 9,934,413 of record NW_004444021.1, on the reverse strand, counting down.
TCTAAATATCATTTGTCAACTAAAAGAAATTAGGGCTCTTTGGAGAAATAGCTGATAACCAGGCTGAGGTAGGGAAGGCACAAGATGAAACTGAAATACCTTTCATCGTAAGAGCTCAAAGAATAATGGGGACATGTCAAAAGGATACTAGAGTCAGACTGAAAGAGCTCCATGGCCAATGTAAGACAATTTGAGACTTAAATAATTGTAATAATGAATTCTCATCCATTGAATACAAAAGGAATTCACAAGTCCAAATTGATATAAATGAATAAATTGAAATTTGATGAAGAATGAGACATTTACACACTATTAAATCACCTGATGTGCTAGGCAGAATGACCCCCAAATTCCCACACCCTAATGCCTGGTGTTGTATTTGTGAATATGTTACATTATAAGGTAAAGAGACTTTGCAGGTATACTTAAGGGTGCTGTTTTAAGGTTACTATCCTGGATTGTCCGGGTAGGCCCAATATAAAGACACGAGACCTTAAAAGCAGAACTTTCTCTCTGCTGAGAGAAAAGAGAGATGAGGTGAAGGGGAAGTCAGAGAGATGACAAGCATGAGAAGAATTTAATGCACTGTTGTTGCTGGCTCTGAGATGCAGGAGTCTGTGTGCAAGGACTGGCGAGAAATCTCTAGGAGCTTTCCCATGAGTTTTAGATTGCTTCAAAAAATATATATATATATGTATCTATAATCAGGACAAGTTTAACTCCCAGCTGGATAATCAGAAACCATTCCACTAAAGGCCCTGTATGGAAATAGGTTATTATTCAAACCTTTTCTTATCCTTTGTGTAAGAACCTGACAGACTTTTTGCAACATGAAAAGAAAGCAAAGGTAAACAAAAGTAAAAAATTCTACTGTCCCTCTAGGGAATGACAGAAAAGGACTTACCTTTTATTGGGTGCCAGACCTAACACTGTTGTTGTTGTTAGGTGCCATTGAGTCAATTTTGACTTGTAACAACCCCAGATGAAAGAGTAGAACTGTCCCATACAGTTTCCTAGGCTGTAATCTTTGTGGACTATCATTTGTCTGTCAGTTTTTTGTACCATGGTGGTCAGCATGTTGCTGTGATGCTAGAAGCTAGGCCACTGGTTTTTCAAATACCAGCAAGGTGTTTGAAACGAAAACACGAGAGCCAAAGTACAACCTTGAGTATATCCCACATGAATTTAGAGATCGTCTCAAAAACAGATTTGACGCATAGAACAATGATGATCAAAGACCACACAAGTTCTAGGATGACATCAAGGACATCATACATGAAGAAAGCAAAAGGTCATTAAAAAGACAGGAAAGAAAGAAAAGACCAAAACGGATGTCAGAAGAGACTCTGAAACTTGCTTTTGAATGTAGAGTAGCTAAAGTGAACAGAAGAAAATGATGAAGTAGAAGAGCTAAACAGAAGATTTCAAAGGGTGGCTTGAGAAGACAAAGTAAAGTATTATAACGAAATGTGCAAAAACCTGGAGTTAGAAAACCGAAAGGGAAGAACACAGTGGGTATTTCTTAAGCTGAAAGAACTGAAGAAAAATTTCAAGCCTTGAGTTGCGATACTGAAGGATTCTATGGGCAAAATATTGAACAACACTCCCACCTCCCCACCACCCCCCCAAAAAAAACCCACAGTGGTTGAGTTGAATCTGACTCATAGAGACCCCATAGGGTTTCAAAAGCTGTAAATCTCTGTGGAAGCAGATTGCTACATCTTTCTCCTGAGGAGCTTCTGGTGGTTTTGAGCCACTGACCTTTTGGTTAGCAGTCAATTGCTTTAACCACTGTGCCACCAGGGCTGCAATAATTTGAACAATTGAACAGTGCCGGAATCATTAAAAGAAGATGGAAGGAATACACAGTCACTATACCAAAAGAATTGGTCGATGTTCAACCATTTCATGAGATAGCATATGATCAAGAACTGATGGTGCTAAAGGAAGAAATTCAAGCTGCACTGAAGGCACTGGTGAAACACAAGGCTCCAGGAATTGACAGAATACCAACTGAGATGTTTCCACAAATGGATGCAATGCTGGAAGCACTCACTCGTCTATGCCAAGGAATTTGGAAGACAGCTACCTGGCCAACCAGGTGGAAGAGATCAATATTTGTACCCATTCGAAAGAAAGGTGATCCAACAGAATGTGGAAGTTATCAAACAACATCATTAATATCACATGCAAGTAAAATTTTGCTAAAGATCATTTGAAAGCGGTTGCAGCAGTACATTGACAAGGAACTGCCAGAAATTCAAGTGGGATTCCAAAGAGGACGTGGGACAAGGGATATTATTGATGATGTCAGATAGATCATGGCTGAAAGCAAAGAATACCAGGAAGATGTTTACCTGTGTTTTATTGACTATGGAAAGGTATTTGACTGTGTGGATCATAACAAATGATGGATAACATTGCAAAGAATGGGAATTCCAGAACACTGAACTGTGCTCATGTGGAACCTGTGCATAGTCCAAGAGGCAGTCACCTGAACAGAACAAGGGAACACTGTGTGGTTTAAAATCAGGAAAGGTGTGCAGCAGGGTAGTATCCTTTCACCATACGTAGTCAATCTGTATGCTGAGAAAATAATCCAAGAAGCTGGACTATATGAAGAAGAGCACTGCATCAGGAATGAGGGAAGACTCATTAACAACCTGTGATGTGCAGATGTCACAATCTTGCTTGCTAAAAGTGAAGAGGACCTGAAGTACTTACTGATGAAGATCAGAGTACAGCCTTCAATATGAATTACACCTCAACATAAAGCAAACAAACAACCTCACAACTGGACCACTAAGCAACATCATGATAAACAGAGAAAATATTGAAGATGTCAAGGATTTCATTTTGCTTGGATCTGTAATCAATGCCTGTGGAGTAACAGTTAAGAAATCCAATGACATATTGCACTGGACAAATCCACTGGAAAAGACCTGTTTTTTCCTAAATTTTATTTTTGTTGTTGTTGTGAATATACACAGCAAAACATACACCAATTCAACAATTTCTACATGTAAAATTTAGTGACACTAATTACATTCTTTGAGTTGTGTGACCATTCTCACCCTCCTTTCCTGAGCTGTTCCTCCCTCATTAACATAAACTTGCTGTCCCTGGAGGTTTACGATTTGCTGTTGTCAATTTGATCCCATATAGATAGTTCTTAAAAGACCATAATGCTCAAGGCAGACTTTCTTTTTTACTATTTAAGCTAAACTATTATTCAGTTTTAAGATGACTTCAGGGGATATTTTTATTTTAAGCTTTAAAGATTATCTCAGGGCAACTGTTTCAGGGGTTCATCTACCCTCCAAAGTCTAGAGTCTGCAAGAATTTGAAATTCTGTTCTGAATTTTTCCCCTTTTCATCAGGATTCTTCTTTGGAATCTTTGATCAAAATGTTCAGTAATGGCAGCCAGGCATCGTGAAGTTCTTCTGGTCTCATGGCAAAGGAGGCACTTGTTCATGGAGGCAATTAGCCACATGTTCCATATCCTCCTCCTGTTCCTGACTCTCCTTCTTCCTCTGTTGATCCAGGTGAATAGAAACAAATTGCTGTGCCTTGGATGGTGGCTTGCAAGGTTTTAAGACCCCAGGCACTATGCAATGAACTAGGAGGTGGAAAAGAAGCACTAAACATGTTATTAGGCCAAATAACTGGGATGTCCAGTTATTTGGGATGTCCCATGAAACCATGACCCTAAACCTCCATTGACAGAGTGGCTGCAGTGCTGGGCTTGAACATAGCAACAACTGTGAGAATGGCACAGGAAAGGGCAGCTTTTCCTTCTGTTGTTCAGAAGGTGGCTATGGGTTGGAGTCTGCTTGATGGCACCTAATAACAATGTTTATGGGAGAATATTGCCAGGTCTTCCTCCTGCTGAGCTGCTGGGTGGGTTCGAAGCACCAATGACATAACACTAAGCATTTAATATTTATTATCATATTTCTCTCTTTACAATTCTAGGAGGAATTGTCACCTATTCTCGTTCAAAACATTAGAATATTGACTAAGATTTAATTCATAGCTTAAGCATCCTATTGTGATAAAAGATAGAGGTAAAATTTGAACTTAAACTTGTCTTCAAATGAAATTCATGGTCTTTTTAATGAACTAAGTTGCCTCAATTAAACCTCACCATATTCCTATAGGATGGAAAAAACAAGTGCTATCATCATTATCCTTAGTGTGTGTCTTTGTGTGTTTCTGTGTGTGTCTGGGTGTGTGTCTGCATGTGTCTGAGAGAGAGAGAGAGACTGATTTGTATATTTGTACAACCATGTAAGGTTAAACAAACCTAACACTTACGATGAAAAATAAATTTGCTCTGCAACAGAGTTATATAAGAATAGGAAGAATACACTATTACATGGATTCTATATTCCTTCATGCATTACTTAATCTTCTTAGATAATAGCTAAATGTAGTCTTTATTTAAGTTGTTCAATCTTAGAGAGCATCATAAGCGTAAGAATGCTATTTTTATAAGAAACACGAAATGCTCAAATCAATTGACAGGAAGTTTCCTAGCTAGAACACTTAATGGCATGATATTAGCCAATATCCAAGAGCAGGACATGTAAAATATTAGAGCTAAGAAATAGTAGTACAAGTATCTATTCTGCCCATATTTCTCTCAAATCAGAATTTCCACACTTGCAGGAATGTCTTCTTTTTGTTTCTTCCTGAGTACTATCAAGCCTAATGTCAACACTAGCTATGCATACAAGTAGTTCAGTACAAACACCAGTACAAATTCACCATTTTTCTTCAGTGTTTAGAAGCTCAAGTAATTATACGTGTAGGACTCTTGCTCAGGGTCTTAGAGCAGAAGTATTTATAATAATAATGGAACTCATTTAACGTCTTTAAAAGGTAAAGTGTCCTGTAGATAATAAAGTGGATAAATGCATGTAGATTGAGAATATTTTTAACTTACAATCTAAAAAAGAGTTTGACTTGAAAAACGGTGCTGAGTTTCTGGTATTTAACACAGTAAGCTTTTTTTTTTTCTTTTTTTTCCCATGTCTGGCTTTTTCCAAGATATATTTTGTTATACTTAATTTCTAGAGAGAGCCACAGCACAGAATAAGAAAAATCAGTTTATATCAAAAACTTGAAAAAATGCACTTTGTGCAAAAAAGGCTAGCTACATTATGTGACTTAGTTTAGATAAGGGAATATAATAAAAAAATTTTAAAAATATTTAAACTTTGTTCATGGGCAACTAGATTTTTTTTTAATTCTTGAGAGAAGATTTGCAGAAAAATACACTTATTTTTAAGGTAGATAGTAGACATTCTATTTCTGGAAATTTTAAAGAAAAAAGTAAACACCTTTTGGAATGGATAAAGGTCAATTGCTTTCAGAATGGATAAAGGTCAATCTTCCTTAGATTCATAGGAATGGGTTATTGGTTCCCAAGTACCCAACTATTATACCACAAAATCTATCTTTGGTAAGTTAAGAAAGGCTGTTACCACTCCCAGTTGCTTTTGATTACTCCGGTAGAGGAAACTGAAACAGCAGTAGTGAAGAGAGACTTCCAGCATATGAGAATGTATCAACAAAAGATATTACCTGACATGGGACAATCAAAATGTTCTACAAACTGGTATTTCTGACAACTTCAAAGCAAACCTCTAAATGAATGGCAGCTGTCTTCGCTGCATTTGGCCAGAATTAATACAAGAGCACTTCTACATCTAAACTCAACTGTTTCTGGTAAAAAAAAAACTAGTATCAGTTTTGATTTAAAAATGTTTTAAAAGAAGCTTCTTAGATGTGCCTTTCAAATGCCAGTGAGGTTCTCAGTTTAGCCAAACAAGGATGAGTCATGTCTTTCTTTTACCTGGTTTTGAGCAGGGCTTTGAACCAGTTTGCTCTGGATTGAACCCCTGCTGAGAGTTTGCATTTCCATGCCAGATATACTGAATTAGAACCCACATTTTAACAAGATCCCCAGGTGATTCTTACATATAATAAATTTTGAGAACCACTGCTCTACTAGTGGTTCTCAGAATTGGTTCCTACCCAGCAGTATTAGCATTGCCTGGGAAATTGTTAGAAATGCAAATTCTCAGCAGGAGTTTGAACCAGAACAAAACAGTTGGAAATCCTGGTTTTGAGTCTGATAATTCAGAATCTAACTGTGAAGCAACTATGGGCATAAATTGTTCATTTTTCTGGAGGATAACTTAACAATATGTGGTAAAACCCTTACAAAATTCATAAGCATTTCTCTAACTACTTTATATCTAGAATTATTTTAATGAAACTGTAAAACAAATTTGCAAAAATGAAGGCTCAAAGATGTTTATCATAGTCTTGTTTAATAAACAAAAGTAAACAACTTAAATACCCAACAATAGGGGGTTGGTTAGTAAATTAAGGTGCGTCTGTATATTGGAATCTATACAGCCATTATATATTGCTCTTTAATTATTAGTACTGAAAGGCATCATAATATGCTAAGCAAAAAACAAGCAAGATAGAAAACCATAATTACAGTAAGAGGCAAAACAGTGTATAAATGTGTGAATGTGTGGAACATCATTAGTGATATATGTTAATTAAAACTTATTATTACATGTAAAATTAAACATGCCTACACAATTACAGAAGAGAATCACACAACGTGCATAATGGTTAATTTCTCTGATTATGAGATTAAAGTGAATATCTTCTTTTTGCTTATCTTCATTTTCTAAATTTTCTACAAGAAATGTATATCACCTGAGTTATAGACAATAAAGAAATGGAAACCTAGCAAGCCATTTCTCAGGTTGGTGTGTAGTTCCTTAGCCTTGGTCTCAGAGAGGCCCAGCTGATTACTGTTATTAAAGATGGCAACCTTGCACCGCCTGAGGAAGCAAGCATGATGAAAGGCTGAGAACACCTAGGGCAGGAGGCATTTGCTTTTATCTAACTGGGAGTGTTGGATACTATCACCTCACATTCCCCTTGGGAGAAGATAAATCAGTGTTGTCAACAGAAGTTTTTTCTGTGCCCTTGAGGAAAGATTTTATACAAAGAAAAGACTATTTAAAGGTTTACTTTGGTTTCAAAGCTGAATATTAAATTTATTAAAATTTTAAATTCAAAAATTAAACTCACCCTTAAGTTTTTAGCATCAATTTAGAAATTATTAGTCTAGCATATTTAATAGTACCTAATAATGATATTTCAATTAATCACCGCCCAATTTTAAAAACTACCTCCTTTCAGGAACCCTTGAAACTGTGGCCCCCAGACGCTGTTAACCCAGAACTGAAAACATTCTCGAAGCCCACTCTTCTGAAAATGATTAGACAGAACTATAAAACAAAAAAATAATGCATGAGAGGAGTGTGCTTCTTAGTTCAATCAGACACAGGAGACTCAATCAGTGGCTTCTGTCCGGAGGCAGGATGAGAAGGCAGGAAGGGACAGGAACTGGTTGACTGGACACAGGGAACCCAAGGTGGAAACGGAGAGTGTGCTGTTAGATTGTGGGGATTGCAACTAATGTCACAAAACAATATGTGTATACATTTTTGTATGAGAAATTAACTTGAGCTGTAAACTTTCACCTAAAGCACAATTAAAAAAAAAAGGAAAATTCTAGAAAGATTTAAAAAAAATCCTCCCTTTCAAGGCAATTCCTTTCATCACTGAATAATTGATTTGGAGTTATTATTTTAAGTTGAAATAACAAAGTATTGGAACACTTAATATTATATACATAGATCTATAATATACATATAATATTAAGTGTTCCAATACTTTGTTAATATTATATATATCATATCATATTTTATATCATATATAATACTGTGTTCCAATACATGGTTATTTCAACTTAAAATAACTCTAAATCAATTATTCAATTACATATTTGAAGATGGAATTAAGACTAACTTGTTATTTAGTAGAGCAAAATCTCTTACACATTATACAACCTTAAAATGCCAAATATGCACAAATTTCTTCTTAACACAATATTGCCGCTAAATGTTTAAATCTTTTAAATATTTCTACTGTAAATTATAAATCTTCCTGGCTTCAAAGATTTTTATCCATGAAGAAAGCAATATCACTACAAGCTGTTTTGAGGCTACTACTTAGTCAATTGAAATTGTATACTGATCAGAGATTGGACTGGATTTTTGTCAGTGCCACTGAGGGTCACCCTGAGTCCTATTCATAGTCTAGAACAAGGACTTCATCACTTAACGAGGGTTCAGTTCACAACTCTCATAAACCACAGTTTATATGCCAGATTTAATCATATTATTACCTAATTTTTAAAGTTAGATTAACTTTCATTCTGTTGACTATACAGTACCACTTAATTTCAACATGGTGAGGCTCTGCTTCCTACAGTTGTGAATTCTTTTTAGATTCTTCCTATGTTAGGATCGCAGTTCTTACATTCATTGGATATCTCTCACAGCTTACAGTCATAACATCTAAAGTTTTTCTATTGACAAATGTTTATGTGTGCACATATATTTTGGGTATATAAAGCATGAGTAAGAGGATGGGTAAACCACTGGAAAACTGTTCACTTTGGAAGCAAGATAACCTCAGTCTTCTTCCTACTCTACCCTCTCCCCTAAGCAAGTTAAAAACTTAACACTGATAAAACCTAGAACTAAACTCCACGCTAAAAAAAAAAAAAAAATAGCCGTTCACTTTTGGGCAGAAGGAAAGGTGTATTTAAATGCAAGCTCAGTTGCCCTCATGCAGTATGAGATCATACGGGGTTAGCTGCATCAGAGCTACTATGCTCCGCCTTGACTCTACAACCCCCATTTACAGCACGGAGTAGACACCCATGGGGTTTAGTAGCTTAGTCCAATTATAGGAACTCCTTTGGCTAGAGAATTTATGAGTGAAGGAGAAACGTTATTGACTTCTATTTAGAATGCCTGGCTTATATCCTCCTGCCCTCCTAAGGGTATAAATAGACTTAACTGTGCTCATGAATTTAATTTAAAAACAATTTACTAATTCCAAATCCCAAAATACTATTGAAAAATATTTTTTTTAAAAGTCTATAATCTTACAGAAAATCTACAGCTTGAAATCCTTCATATTGTAGAGCTCTCACTAACAAAGGAGAGCTCCAGTTTTATCTGTGCTGTGAATAAAAAGACATTGGCATCCAGCACCAGGATTATCAGCTGCCTACTCAGAAAAAATGATTAATTTGAGATAAATAGATGCTGGCTTCAGACACACTGATTGTATTTCCCAAATACTGCTGCAGCAATTCTCTCTTTACTCGGGGGTTATCACGTATTCAGAGGAATCATTCTTTTCTACTCCCATAAAGAAAGCATTTGAGATTTAATCTAGCTCCTCTGCATGGTAGGGTTGAATTTTATTTCTCTTTACCAATCACCAAACCATCCAAACTCTTTCTCCTTAATTTTACTTCTCATTACATAAACTTCTTTTTATTCCTTTTATAGCCCACCTTTATATTTCATTATAGAAAAAAATGACTTAACTATAAAATATGATAGTACAATTATGCCACTTAAGTCAAAGAACAGCAACCACAGCCTGCTAATAGGAGGGAAAAAATCCAGAGCTTGACTATACTTCATCTTTAACTGAAAAGGTTTTACTTTTTCTAAATATTAGCTTTTTAAAGGTATAGGTTAAAAGTGTTAAGTTGTCTGCAGTCAAAAGAGCTATTGATTCTTTATTTTTAATTCAGAAGAACATGACTCATGAAGGCAGAGAAGATGTGCACTAGGCCAGAGACCTGCACTTAAATTCCAATATATAAAAGCATGATCAAGGAAGAATTTTCCCCCTTTTATGAGGCATAGATCTTAGAGAATGACTTTTAAAAAAATTTAAGACTAGTCTGGTTCTCAAATAGACCACTGGAGGCAAATTTCTAATGAGTAAGGATGAGTCACTGAACACAATTCACACCACTGACCTCAACCTTCGAAAACCCACTAAGCCTCACCTCCCGCAGCTCTGTGAACGTGAGATCCCAAATGGGCCTTCAGTTTGTCAAGACTGGAAGACTAAAAATGTGCTATCTTTTTAATGAAGTGATTTCTTGTTACTATACTGTTCTAGGTATCAGAAACGCACACATGTATACATACACACACATGATTGAGAATCAAATAGATGTTGGTTTGGTTGGTAGATACTAAACCAAAATCCATTGCTGTCGAGTAGATTCTGACTCATAGCCACCTTATAGGATGGAGTAGAACTGCTCCATAGGGTTTCCAAGGAGCAGTTGGTGGATTTGAACTGTCAAGCTTTTGGTTAGCAGTCGAGCTCTTAACCACTGTGCCACCACAGCTCCCCTGTTTATTCGGTGCCTCCTATATGCTGCACAGTTTAAAGTCAGGAAAGGTGTGTGTCAGGGTTGTATCCTTTCACCATACTTATTCAATCTATGTGCTGAGCAAATAATCTGAGAAACTGGACTACATGAAGAACAGGGCATCAGGATTGGAGGACTCATTAATAACCTGCGATATGCAGATGACACAAGCTTGCTTGCTGAAAGGGAAGAGGATTTGAAGCACTTACTAATGAAAATCAAAGACCACAGCCTTCAGTATGGATTACACCTCAACATAAAGAAAACAAAAATCCTCACAACTGGACCAAAAAGCAACATCATGATAAACCGAAAAGATTGAAGTTGTCAAGGATTTCATTTTACTTGGATCCACAATCAATGCCCACAGAAGCAGCAATCACGAAATCAAAGGATCTATTGCATTAGGCAAATCTGCTGCAAAAGACCTCTTTAAAGTGTTAAAGAGCAAAGATGTCACTTTGAGGACTAAGGTGCACCTGACCCAAGCCATGCTGTTTTCAACACCTTATACACATGTGGAAGCTGGACAATGAAGAAGGAAGACTGAAGAAATATTGGTATCTTTGAATTATGGTGTTGGAAAAGAATATTGAATATACCATAGACTTCCAGAAGGATGAACAATTCTATCTTGGAAGAAGTACAGCCAGAATGCTCCTTGGAAGCATGGATGGCAAGACTTTGTCTCACACACTTGGACATGTTATCAGGAGGGACCAGGCCCTGGATAAGGACATCATGCCTGGTAAAGTAGAGAGTCACCGAAAAGAGAAGACCCTCAGTGAAATGGATTGATACAATGGCTGCAACAACGTACTCAAACACAGCAACAATTTTGAGGATCGTGAAGGACAGGGCAGTTTCTCGTTATGTTGCGCATCGGGTCGCTATGAGTTGGAACTAACTGGACTGTATCTAATAACAAATATCCTGAATGTAGTTATTAAAATAGTCACCATTAAACACGGCACCCATCATATTTATTTCTCTGCTTGAAAACATTTAATGTTTCTCTACTGAACATCTCAAAATTCAGATTTCTGTGACTGCTTTTTGAATAACTCTAGTACCTCTTTGGGGTTTCTTGGTTGGCACAGATGGTTAATTGTTCTACCTCTAGCCAGAAGGTTGGTAGTTGGAACCCACCCTGAGGCATCTCTGAAGATAGGCCTGGCAATATGCCTCCAAAAGGCCACAATCTTGAAAACAGGGCTTAGAATCAGTTCATTTATGGCCGACTAAGCAAACTGGAACAGACCTGAATTTTTAAAATTTGAATGATCTGGAACTATAATTGGAAAGGGAAAAATTACAGGTCAAAACCCTGGAATGGGAGACTTGGAAGAGGCATAGTGAGCCCTTTCAGGGGCCTGATGTGTAAGATTGGACTATTGCCAGGACTAAGGAGAGAGACACACATTCAAAGTGGCACAGTTGGTTGCCATCTTTGAGCAGGGCACCGCTGTTTCTGACACTGCGCAAAATCTGTTGGTTACTATGCAACATGTACACTGCCCTTGTTCTCCAAGAGGGAGACGAAGTTTCTAGCCGGGCTTTGACTCATAATCATTCCCATTCCAGTTGTGGTTCCGGTTCACCGAAATCTTAAAAATCTGGGTCTGTTCTGGTTTTGCTTCCTCGCCTATGATTCAACTGTGAAGAACTGGTTTTAAGCCCTGCTTGAAAATCTTATGAAACAGCTCTATTCTGCACACTTGGAGTCGCTATGCCTCAGAACTGACTCGACAGCAACTGACACCACCATCACCACTTTACTTACTGAAATATCCATCATATTCTCTGAAAAATACTCCAGAGAAATATCATCTTACTGTTTCAGTATTTCACGTATATATGTTTTTGTCAACCTTGCTATAAAGTAAGCAACTTGATGGCAGAAATATTATTTAGCCTTAACTGTAAAAGGAACATGTATGTCGGGGGTATCTATGTTCTCTTCCAACTCTGAACTTCTATTAATTCTGTTTTCTCCATTTTCCATAGCACGTTGATCAAAATTAAGTCAAAAGCAGGCAATAAAATAGACATTAGAGTGTTGATGATGTGTTTTAGTATAATAGATTGTATGAACCAGAGTAGATACTTATACTGGAATTGTGACTCTATGACTCCAATCATAATTACCTTTGCACGTAATAAAGCACTTTGCTATGATTCAAACATTTTAAAAGTCATGAAAAACAAAATTAAGATTTGTTGTTTTAATGTCACCTGACATAATATGCACCAAGGGTGTTAGTAAGTCATATGTCTTTAGAGGTTTTCTGTCTGCCAAAGGAGCAGAAAATAAACCAGATAAGCAAAGAAAAATAAACATAAATCAGAGTTTACTGTTATGAGTAGTCTCCAAAATCCCTATGTAGAAGTGACAATCTTAAAATATTTTCAAAGTGTACAATACAGCAATCCATTGTTAGACTCTCCATTCCTGGCTAGACACAATGACAGCTTAGAAAAACCAGTGTGCTAGTCCTTAGTATGGAAAAAACTAGGATCACCGTAACATAATTACCTTATAATCTTGTTCCTCTATAATTTACTATCAGAGTGCTTTCATTCTTTTTATTCTTTTTACTGTCAAATGTTTTGGAGGAGTGGTCCATACTCTGACCACTTACTCTATATTGATTTTCTCAAGGATTGCAAGCTGGCTTCCCTCAACCATTTTACTGAATCTGTTTTTTTAAGGTACCCAGGAAACTTGTAATTGCTAAAATTAAAAGGTCACCTCAGTTTTCAACTTTTGACTTCTCTTGAGAATTTTACTAACAACTACCCACATTTAAACCTCTCTACTGTATTGACCTTTGTGAACACTGTGTTTTCTTAATTCCCTACCCCCTCTCTACCTTAACTACCTCTTTCACTGGCACTCATTTATGCCCACTCCCTAAAATCAGCTGTTCTGCAGGTGTTCTTCCCCACCTTCTTCCTTCCTTTCACTATTTTACGACTGCACTTGTTCCCATGGTTTCAACTTTTCCCTCACTGTAGGTGATTATCAAATTTACATCACAAGTCCAGACTTTTCCAGATCCATACTTGCATTTATACCTGAATGTTCCCATGGCAACTCCACCTCAACATAATCTATACAAACTATTTTTCTTCCCAAACCTGGGTTTCTCCTGTACCCTCCATCCGTATTAAATAAATCTTAGTCCTCTAGTGACTGACTCTGAAACCCACAAAAAAAAAAAACAAAAACAAAAACAAAAAACAACCAAACCTGTTACTGTCAAGTAGATTCGGACTCATTGTGACCCTATAGGACAGAGCAGAACTGCCTCATAGAGTTTCCAAAGAACAGATGGTAGACTTGAACTGCTGACCTTGTGGTTAGCAGCCATAGCTCTTAACCTCTGCCCTACCAGGGCTCCACTCAAACCCATACAGTCATCTCAAAATCCTTTCATACCTCATCTCCCATAATTGGTTAATCAAATCTTATCTATCTTGGTGATGACTCACTTGTCTTCCTCAGTCTTGGCAACTGTCTTACTTCAGATGCTACCTGTCCAACTGGGCTAATATATTTAAAGATCTGTTTTTCCCTCCATAGTATGCTCTGGGCTGATCTCACCTCATGCAAGGGTTTTTATGGAATGAGGTTCCTGGGCTGTGTCTTGTTAACTGCTCCATCTGCCATTGCTATGTCTTCGTATCCAGACATCCCTGAGTAATAGCCCTCCTCGTTCAAACTGGTCCAGGAGCCACAATTTTCCAAATTCAACGCATCAGCAGACTCTTAACTACACTACCCCAGACTCACAATGAGAACCACACATACATCACCTTTCACAAAGCCATTGCAATAGCCCTGTTTTCTTAAAAAATATATATTTTTTTTAGCAGAGCAATAATATAGACATGCTTAGAAGATTTGAAAAATACAAAATAAATATCACCCCAAATTTCACCAATTTTAACATTTGCCTAGATTTTTCTCTATTCTGGTTCCCATGCCTTAATGAAAACAAAATTGAGATCACATGCTATATATAATTTTTTATATTATTTATTTTAGAGCATAACCATTTTTCCATGCCTTTAAATTATTGTTCAAATATAATTTCAAGGGCTTAATGGTATTACATAACTAACATATCTACTTTTTTAAGTTTATCTTTTAATGCTTACAATAACTATATTTACGTTAAAATGTTTGTCAATAATTTTATTTCTTTATGATAGACACCTAGAAGAGGATTTATGTAGTTAGAAAGGAAGAAATTTTTAAAGTCATGATCCATATTGTCAAATTACTTTCCAGAAAAATTGAACCAACTTATTCTTTACCTGGCAGAAAATAAGAGCACTCACTCACCAACTGCAGAATTCTTAAAAATGCTCTGGCTGCCTCCAGTAAACCCCATCTCCAATTCTTCTGCACTTCACAGGCAACTTCCAAAAACACAGTTTTGATTATAAACACTCCAAAATTCCAGTGACTCTCTACTACGCACAGCGTAAAAGTCAAGCCTCTGAGCGCGTGGCATTTGAGTCCTCCACAAGCTAGCTCCAACTTCCTTCCTTTTCCTTTCCCACAGCCCCCCTCACTCACTCTCTAGCCTAGGCCAGCAGTTCTATTCCCAGCTACACTTAGAATCACCTGGAGAACCTGTAACTAATACATTCATCAGGGCCACATTCCAGACTAATTAAATAACAACCAGAAACTGGCAATATGTTTAATCTCCTCCAGATGATTCTTAACTGACAGTAGGGTTGAAATCACTGCAGATTAGCCCACTCTTCCTTCAAGTGAGATGGATAGAAAGTCTGTAGAGCACTTGGCAAAAATGCAGATTCTTGAACCTCAGTTTAAACCTACCAACTGAAATGTTTTAGGGCTCAGGACCGGGAATCTGCATTTTAACAAACCTGCTGATGCTGCAGTTTGAGAACTACTCCTGTAGCCATTTTCTTAACGGTGTGTCACATTTCTTAACTCTCTAACGTACACACTTCGCCCACAAAAAAGTAATGATAACAATATCTATTTTTTAATGTCCAGCTTAAATATTCATTCTCCCCATCAGATTTAATTGTTCCAACATTCTACACTTTCGATGCTCATTGTTCATACTTTCATCATGGTACTTCTATCTCTCTAACCTACGCCTGTATATATTGGATGTAGGTGTGGGAAACCTTAAGACCTACTAGTAGGATAGAATTTTTCAGGTGCAGATACAATGTCTGACTCACAAGAATATCTCCACAGTGCCTGGCATATATTTTCTACAAATAGTAGATATACATGTTAAATGTTGGATTTGAATAACAAAGTATTTCTCGCCTGTGCTATCCTTGATAAACATTACCAAACACTGTTCCATAATGTGTTTGGTGAAGAGGGGCAATGCTGGGGAAGATATCTAGTTTTTTTGAATAAATCTTCAAATATCTAATAATTTGGTAACTAAGCTCACTCTTGTGCGTGCTGCTAAATCAAGTATGTTTTGTCTACTTAATAGTTTATCTCTCCACCGTTGGTAAAAGGCTCTACACCAAGCTGTTAGCCATTTATCTAGACCATTGTTATGGATTAAATTATGTCCCCCAAAATACGGGTTGGAATCCTAATCCCTATCCCTGTAGATGTAACCCTGTTTAGAAATAGGGCTTTCTTTGTTATGCTGATGAGCCCATACCAGTGTAGGGTGTGTCCTAAACAGAATCACTTTTGATCTAAAAAAAAAAGAGCACATTAGACACAGATGCATGCACAAATTGGGCAAGATAGATGCCAGATGAGGATTCCCGAGGAATTAGGAATGCCTGGGGAAACCGACTTTTAGTCTCCAGAACTGTGAGAAAATAAATTACTCTTCTTTAAAGCCACCCACTTGTGGTATTTTTGTTACAGCTACACAGGGAAACTAAGACAACCGTACTGACCACTTACACATTATACCTACTGCCATCAAGTTGATTCCGACTAATAGTGACCTTACAGGACAAAGTAGAACTGCCCCATTGGGTTTCCAAGGCTATAAATCTTAGGAAGCAAATTGCCACATTTTTCTCCCACAGAGCAGGCTGGTGGGTTAGAACCGCTGATCTTTTGGTTAGCAGCTGACTGCTTAACCACTGTGCCGCCAGGGCTGACCACTTAGATCTATTAAAATACAGAAAAAATTAGAGGAAGTGATTCAGAGCTTTTCTGTTTCATTAGTACATGAGCATTGGTGAAAGGCTAAAGTAAAATCTGGCATTACTAGTTGAAATCAACTTCAATGAATGCACAACCTCACATTCTAATCACTAAATTCAAGAAGCATTCACAAAGCCACTCCATTATATCCTGCTCCCCTGAAGAACATGCTCAGATGAGAACCCCTTCATTAAGCTTTCCAAGAAAATCCAGCCAGCCTTTCTTCCTCAGCACTCCTAAAGCACTGGACATTATTGCATTGTATTTAACATCTTCTTCTGATGATTTGCAGACATATTTTCACTCCTACTGGTCTCTAAACTCCTGGAATAAAGGACCATGTGTTTCTCATATTTACATTCTTTAAAGTGCCTATGATATCATCTGACACACTAAAGATGTCAATAAGTGTCCGATGAATGAGTAGATAACGATAGTAGATGAATTTTGTTGAACTGCAGTTATGATGCAGTAGTATTCCTTTAAATTTATTTTAACCAGCCTATAAACTATCTCCATTTCCAGAGGAATCATCATGTCATAGAAGAGTGAAGGGTGACCTGTAACCATGGATAGGGAGGGGGATAACTTATATCCTCTTTACCACAGGTAGAGAGAATAGAAACGTTGTTGAGAGCAGGTTTAAACTGTGTGCAAGGTACATAACTACTCCATGCTTTAGTTCTCTCCTCTATAAATTGTGGAAAACATTTGTATCTATCTTATAGGATTGTTGTGAAGCTTGAACTAGTTAAAATATGTAAAAGCACCTAACGCATGGTACATAATAAATGCTCAATTAATGTTTTTTAGTCTTTTTAATCCTTTCTACCTCCATTGAGAGGATAAAAGGACACTGGGAGTTATTCAAAGACATCTGATGGAGAATCAAACCAGAGCATAAGTGTATATAGGAAAAAGTAAGGTGCATTGCTTGATGTGAGTAACACGTATGCTTTGAACATTTGCATGAGAGTAAACTGAGTAACAAGGGTAACTAGGTAGAATAACTAAAACAAGATTGGCATCATGAGGTTCACCTCAGGTTCTGTCACTTAGTTGTTGGAATTTTTATAGCTGCTCTAATCAGATCACTCTGGGAGAAATAACACGATGCTCCTTTATCCAGATGAACGGATAGTTCTCCTGTTTGAGTCACTAACTGAGGGAAAATAACTGTCCCCTAAAGAAGAAAACAAAAAGACTGTGGAACTTGGGAACTCAAATGCTGAGTGTCATTGAAAGGAGACTGTGAAATTAATGATATTTTTCAATCAATCAAAAACTTTAATAACTTCAGGTTGTTTCTCTTGCTATCTGGTGGTATAAGCCAAGCCCTTTTAAACTCTTCTGGTCAAAACTTTACTCTTGACACGCCAGCATGTGCTGAAAGGCAAGAATACAAAGTAAGTTGCCTTTAAACCTTTCAGGCAGACAAATGACAAAGAAATTAAATTAGGAGGAAGCAACCCAAACAACTAAAATGCACTGAGAAATGGAAAAATACATTGGGAAAACAGGATAAAGATATAAGTCAAACTATCTATGACAGTCAAAAATACTGTTTCTGAGGTATTAGATTGAAACATACAAAATGGTCATTTTTAGACAAATTTTAACTTACAAAAAATGACTACTTACTGTGTTTTAACTAACATCAATTAGACTTTATTAAAAGATTATCTGCCTTAAGCATCGTGCTCCTTTAAGAACTATCTAGATGGGATCAAACTGACAACAGCAACTGGAAAGATTAGATAGAAAAGTTAGGGGGCAGTGAGT
>NW_004444021.1:9896935-9915992 GCF_000243295.1 Trichechus manatus latirostris | reverse complement strand
CCCTTTGAAAGAAGGGATGACTTAAAGATACCTAGTCTGAGTGAGGAATAATAATGATGAAATATCACTATTCTTCTATTAGGCTTATATTGGAGGAACAAAGATATGTGAATAAAAGGGAAACAAAAAGCACACATAGGGAGAAAAATCACAATTGAGTGTTTTTACAGCGGCAAAAAAAAAAAAAAAAGACACATGTAATAACCAGGGAGGGGTTGTGTAGGAAATATTGATCAGAGAGTGAGCTTTGATTTAGGAGAAGGGGGAATACATCAAAGTTGTAATGCTAGCAGAAATAGAAAACATATAAAAGTAATTTAAAAGAAACAGTACAAGTTAACTTGTCCTTGAGGAGAGAGAGTGAAGCCAAGGGAGAAAATAAGCAAACTGTGGAATGATATTTTCAATTGCCTCATATACATGCAAAAGCTGAACAATGAATAAAGAAGACTCAAGAAGAACTGATGCCTTTGAAATACAGTATTGGCGAAGAATATTGAATATGCCATGGACTGCCAGCAGAATGAACAAATCTGTCTTGGAAGAAGTACAGCCAGAATGCCCCTTAGAAGTGAGGATGGTGAGACTTCATCTCGGGCACTTTGGACATGTTATCAGGAGGGACCAGTCCTGGAGACAGACATCATGCTTAGTAAAGTAGAGGGTCAGCTAAAGAGGGGAAGACCTCTCAATGAGATGAATTGACACAGTGGCTGCAACAATGGACTCAAACGTAACAACTATTGTGAGGATGGCACAGGACTGGGCAGTGTTAATGCTGACACAAGTGGGATATTTGTAATGGGAAATATGGTTAATAAAGAGAATAATAATTAAAATGTTGGCATTTTAAATCTGAAGAGGTAGAGGGACATCCGGGGGAGAAGAATTGTAAATAAAGGGTTGGGGATTTCAATTTAGGAGTCTTCTGTGCAGAGAAAATACTGGATGAGAATTAGATTTTGTTTTGCCAATCCCAATCAAGACTGAGAAGGATCTCCAGTCCTGGGGTCAGCAGGAAAGATTCCATGATCAATCAGTAATGTCAATTTTGGAATTGGGAGGCAAGAAAGGCATCAAGAATCACTCATCTGCCCTCACATAAAAGAAACATAGACCGGGCTGAGCCAATGGGGCAAGGAGGCAGAGTGAGAGAAGTTATGCATAATTAGTACAGAGCCATAGCATTGCCCAGAGTTGGGTGTGAGAAGAAATCAGGTAGAGATTCAGGAAGAAATCCAGAGAAATATAGTGTCATAGACACCAAGGGAGGAGAAAAGGCTATACGGATGTCACGGTCAACACCATCACATTCTGCAAAACATTAAGAAAAATGAGGATAAGAAGAATCCCTAGACTGGGCAATAAGATTTCTGTGCACCTTTGGAAAGACTGAATTGTTTCAGGATGTGATGAAGTAAATTGTAAGTGAGGAACTGTAGTCAATTTTTACATACCACATAAAGAAATATTAATTCACCTCTCAGCCTCCACTTTCTGGAATAATTTTTAACTGTATATTATTAAAACCTGATCATTATGTTGGATAAAACAAACTTCAGGAAAAAATGTACTCTAAGGTCTAATTTTTTAAATCAAATAAGGTACTTTCTAACCTTATTGCTTTAGAGTTATGATTTAGAGCTTATGCGTATGCAATCTTAAGAGATATTATTAATTTTTTTATCCTAAAAATTAACTTAAATTCATATTAAATTAAGAAAACAAAAACTTGCTGTAGAGCCTTGTAATAATAGAGTCACCACTACACAGATTTGGATATGTGTTCCTATAATCATTAATTAGTGCACGAGTACAACAGAGATGGTCTACAACCACGCTTCCTATACACACACACACAAAGTATGTCTAGGAAGTTTTCCAGGTCTACCATTTGTCAGATTTACAAATGCACCTGGCTAAAAATAAGCCATTCAGGAAAAGAAGCCCTCACTTTCTCTACCATGAAATTGAGGTGTTTGTTGTGATACGTTCATTAAATTAAGAAGTGGGAATTGTAAGTGCACTCTAGCCCTTTAAGGCAGCTGGCATTCCAACTGACTAATGCACTATGGAAATCAGAATAGAACACAGGACAGCAGAGAGGACAGGCAGTTGGAAGAATGATGGAGGTCAAGCAGGACTTAAGGAGGGACTGGTAAATAAAAGAAGCACTTGAAGAAAGAACGAAATGTTAAGCTGAGCCAAAACAAACAGAAAAGGACAGTTGTAAAAAGAGTAAGTTAAAAATAACAGAACACTTTCATTTGACTCCATAAAGGAAAAA
Organism: Trichechus manatus latirostris; assembly: GCF_000243295.1. NCBI lineage: Eukaryota > Metazoa > Chordata > Mammalia > Sirenia > Trichechidae > Trichechus > Trichechus manatus. The sequence continues at coordinate 9,913,705 of NW_004444021.1, read as the reverse complement.
ATAAATAAACCCAAGAAAAAAGAACCATTTCTGACAATTGCTGATAGGCGAGAAAACAAAACGTGGAAATTTGTTTGTTCAAAATTTACTGTTATTATCCAAGAAGCACTAACTTTTAGGATCCTAAGTAAAGGTTAAATAAGCTCAAATTAGGACTTCGTGATCTCCAGAACTTTTTTTAATAGACTAGTTAAATTTGTAAAAGAAATTAGGGAAATTGTTATGAAAACACCAATTTATTAATTTGAGAAATCAAGGATAAACTGTAATCACCATTACATAAATGAAATGACATCTTAATATGCTGTAGGGACTGTGAGCAGATATAGTCCTATATTCCTACTGATAATATTCAAAATTACAAATGTAACAGGCATCTTTCATAAAGTATATATATATATTTCAAGACGAGGGACTGAGAAAAATTACCATAGATTAAAGGAGAAAATACTATGTAAACGAAAACAGAGTAAATTTACTCTAGAGTAAATTCTTTCTTCTCCCCACTCTCAGAATCTTTGGAAAGTACCCCCCACCCCCCAGCCAGGATGTAATTATTATATATTTCCTTGTAAGCTTTAAAAAAAAAACAAAACAAAACTCTACAATTTGAGTCTTGTTTTAACATTATGTTTCATTTCAAAGTAGTTGCTTATCAATATACTGTGGAAGGATTTTGCAATTCAATGGCATTTGACAAACTGTGATTCACTCTTTTTTTGTCAGGAAAAAAAAAAAAACGTTCATCACTGAAGCGGTATCCTGATATTATAACCTGATATTATAAATATTGTAATAAGCTTAAAACAGGGAGCAATAAGAAGTGTAAATAGGACTCAACATGTCCTTCTCAGGCCATCATGTCCAAAAGGCCAGCAAACGACCTTTTCCATTGGAATCCCTTCTAATGCCACAAGTTCCACGTAGCAATTACTTGCACTTTCAGGAAGAAAAGCAAAGACTACAACTAAAGAAATTCCTCCTTCATAGGATGTTTCTAGTGGCCAAGATTCCAGCACACACAGACAAAAAAGACATTGCTGAATACTATGAACAAGTGTTTCAGTCAATTTTGAAACATCACCTAGGAGAAATGGTGACAGGATTGTTGCTCATATACCCCACTTCCATTCTTCATATCCTTGAGTCTTCCAATGGTACTCTTTTCCGAATTCTTTTAGATTATCTTGACCGTGAAAGGAATGAAAATGAATTTTTAATCCAAGGAATGAAAATTATAGTCGTGTCCCATAACATCCCAACGAGGCTCTTTATGCAATGGCACGTCTCGGTAATAAAAGTGCCCGTTATGTACCTCGATGATGTGACGCAGTCACAGTCCCTAGAAGAGGTCATCACAGAGTTTCTCACCCAAACTCATAAACTAGGACTCCACCTTTTTAAGACTGTTAAAGTGGGCACCAAAGGGCCAGGCGACAACTTGCACCAAGTTGCTCCTGAACTGCTACTCCCAGAACAAATAATAAAGTATTTGTGCAAATCTGAAGAATTCCTGGACCCAGCAACATTCATACAAATGTATAATAATCCCATACATGTCACTTTGGATTCTGAGGTGGTATGGCCTGCTCCTACCCGTTTCTAGGATTGAAAGAGATGATGTGGTCATATCTCTTAAGGAATTTATGCTACTTAATAAAAGGAAAATATTTCTAAAGTTTTCTTTTTTTTAAGGAAGAGAACACTGCGATGTGCACAAAGGTGATCCATACAGAGTATGGTAAGGTTTCAAATAAACTTATAAACGTATTTTTTTGTTCGGATATTTAGTTTAATATATTATTTTAGTGGGTAAAGAGTTTTAATAAATTCATAATAAGTTCTAAAATACATCATTTCCATGGAACTACTTTTTTTTAAAAAAAAAAAAGAAAAATATGGGTGACAAAGGATAATCACTTGATTCAGATTCTCATTCATTCTCTTAACAATCCTTGAGCAGACACCACTAGACAGAACTACATTCAGTTGTAGGGGTACAAAAACTTAGGGAAAGAACTTACCCTTGAGTTTCTTGCAAACTAAGGTGAGAGGCAAGTATGTGTAAAAGTAACTATGGTATAACATATAATACAATAATTACTGTAATGGCAGTATGTAGGAAGGGCTCTGAGAGCACAATTAAAGGACTAATTTCTATGTAATTCGTACATTCAGAAGACAAAGCCCAGCCTTTGCAAATGGCTTCAAAGCTGACAATGTACTATATAATTGAAAATATTGAGGCTATTATAAAGCTAAGGAACAAATAGTTCATTGAAACCACTGGAAAATACGTTGTTAGAGGTCATTGTATTCCTTCATGCAAAATCACTTATTGAGTTCCGGCACTAGGGATATGGCAGCTTACAATGCAGACATGATTTAGGACCACGTGTAAAACTTATTTCTAAGTCATTCCATGTAAAATAAACCAATTGGTTATTTTCTCAGTTTACATCCTATAAAGTACTCAATTATGTGCAATTTCTATATGATCTATTTTAAGTTGGTCTCTCCCTTCCTTTACCAAGGATTAGCACGTTTGCATTTTAAAATGTTTTCTTGATTCTTTACTCAATTTAATGACATTGATATTTTGATAACTTCAATGATATTTTATCCAAAATGACCTTAATATCTTACAACAAAGACTCTGGATTTATTGGAAAAATTGTGTTATATCTTTTTAATTTCATTTTTATTGCTTTTTGATTTCTAGTCCCTTCAGGAAAAAAGCAATCTCAGTATACACCCCCAAGTTCTTCACATACAGGTAATTTGCCATTATTTCTTCCATATCAGAATCCAATTTCAGGAAAGATTATTCTTATTTTTGTATTTTGTAGTACATACTTAAATACAGAATGTTCTTTTTCACTGTTAGCTGAACCTGAAGTTGCATTCATTTCAAATTAATAACAGGAAGAGCATATTTTAGATAAAATGAGAAAAAATTCTTCTGGTTAAAAAAGGAGTATATAATTTTCCAAATGTTATCAATTTAGCAAATACAAAACATCTAGTATTACTTAGGAATGTGCTATTTACTCTTGGAACTGTGAAAAAGATACAAGATAGCCATTAATAGTTAATAAATGATTTAGTGACAAAAATGAGTGGAGGTGAAAGTAAATGTTTCCCAGGTTAAAAAAGCAATAGACAAAACACTTTATGGAAGAAGTGAGCCTTGGTATAGGCTTGGCAAAGTGATGAGAATTTGGATGTGAGAAATGATTTGGGAGTGCAGACCAGTATGTTTAGCAGAATGAGTACAGACAGGAAGGAGAAAATGAATACTACATGTTCACTGGATCAGATAGAAGTCCCTTTATTGGGACTGCCTTCTCAAGAAGTCCAGCAGAGTTCCATAGGCACCTCCAACTCCACATGCTCTAGATGGAATACATTATTCCCAGCCATGACTATTCCTTCAATCTGCTCCCCTACTTGCACTCTCTGTTTTTATAAAGATGATGGCGGCTGCTGTGTGCTAGGAGGCCACATAACATCACTTCTGGTAAACTCTGTTGGTCGAGGCAATCACAAAGATCTGCCTGATTTCAAGGGGAGGAGACTTAAAGGTCAATACTCAATGAGAGGAATGTCATGTTCACATTGTGCAATGGTTATGCACTGGGCTGCTAACCAAAAGGTAGGTGGTTTGAACCCACCCAGTGGCTCTCCAGGAGAAAAGACCTGGTGATCTGCTCCCAACAAAGTTTATTTTTAAGTATTGTACTTAATCTCAAAGTCAGACCTGTTGTCACTGCGCATGTTAAAAAGAGTGAGACATTGCCTCTAAGGGGAAACACAAATATGTTTTTAGTAACAGTTACACTATTGAGATACCTATATAGGTCTCTAATATAATATCTTTAAAGGAGCAACACTCATTTAGCTGTGTATATTCAGGCATATTTCATAAAATATAGTAATTTTCTTTTATTTATTCAGTTATCTTACAAATAGAAGTTAGTTTGATGAAGTCTAAAAATGTAGTGATTCATTAAACCTTAAACTCCAAAGGTAATTCCCAACAAAATGAAAGTTATAGTTTCCTTACAATAAAATTTCAGGGTGCAGAACTTAACACGAATAGCAAATTAGTATTTAACACTGTAAACATATAACATACAATATATTTGTATAACAATGAGCATGTAACATAGATTCATATATATCCAATAAACAAAACATTCAAATGGTGTGGCCAGCACCATTTTAATCCTTACATTTTAATATGGACATCTTTACAATAAACTGCCATGCTAGCGATCTTATCCTTGTTTCAGAGCATCCTTGTTTCAAGGATTTTCAGGAAGGCTATGAAGTTTTATTGAAGAATAACTGGAATAATATTATTTGAAAGGAGAAACCTCCTCAGGGTTAATTTTAAAATTCTACCATCTTCCTTTTAATAAAAGAGGCATCTAAAGTCCTTCGTGGACCATCACTGCTTAACAAAAATATATTTTCATATTTAGTGACTTTATCATAAATTAAGTGGTTAGGAGCTCAGGCTGCTAACCAAAACGTCAGCAGTTCGAATCCACCAGCTGCTCCTTGGAAATCCTAAGCGGCAGTTCTACTCTGTCCTATAGGATCGCTATGAGTTGGAGTCGACTCGACGGCAACGGGTTTGATTTCTGGTTTTAGTTTAGCAGCACAAAAACACATTTCAATTCAGTAAAACCTGTCTCTGGCAGTAAAATTCCCCCACCTTCCGTGAGGAAGTGAAAATGAGACAGCATATCGCCAACTTCATATTGCAAAGTACTTTCAGCTTTTTTCATATTGAATTAAATGATTTAATGTAGAATTAGAGTTCTCCCTCTTGTGGTCAATTATTTAAATTTCCAGATTACCTATTGGGAGGATTTATAAAATAAATACAATGTATTAAATTTAAGAGAATCAAAAAGAAAGCCACATCGTACCTTTCAAATATCTGCTTCACTGTCCTTGTTTTGCAGATAAATATTCAGAAACTTACAGACATTAAGTGCTTTGCCTAGAGTAGAAACAAATATTGGTAACCATAACTGTCTCTTTATACTTCATCACTTTAATTATACAAATCTTGATTCCCCTACAAGTGAATCATTTTAAGCAAATTATTCCCATCAACTAAATTCTTCTCATTATTTTGGAATTTTGATTCTCTTATGGGAAGTTTTTAAATATCTAAGAAAAATATTTTATTAGCTAGCTTAACAATGAGTTGTTATATGCAGAAAAACTATTCTCTAATTTTTTTCATTTTGTTGAAAGATCAAGTTTAGTGTGTGTTATTTTTATCATTTGATACATTGTTAATTTCTAACAGTGGTTGGACTGTAGATTCTTTAAAATATTTTTGGCCAGTATGTTCCTATACAGGCAGAAATTTAAAAGGTTTTCTTATAATTTAAGTCAAATATATTTAATCATAAGTAACAAATAAAGCAGGAAAAAAAAGAATCCATTTTTAACTGAGTGCATTTACAAAATTGGTTCACCTATAATATTCAGTCAAAAGAAAGACCTTCCATCCTCAAAGAGAATAACAGTGTTGTCAGAGGCATTCCTCTCTGTTGCATGCACCTGCTCGCTGTAGTTGCATGCTCCCCTGATCGAACCCAATCCATGCCCATGATCTCAACTCCCACCTATGAGCTGATGACTTCAAATATATGTTTGTATTTTCATTTACTTGTTAATCAAATATTTATTACACAATAATTTGTGTAATTACTGTTTAGTCACCATAGATACAATGGTGAAAAAGACAAGGCCCATATGTCCGATAAGCATGTACTGTAGACGAGGAGACAGAATTCAGATAGTTTTTCATGTTGTGGAAAAAAAAAAAGTCATAGAATTGATAGTGACTCATGAGTACAATTTACATTTGGTAGTCAGGGAAGGCTCCTCACAGGAAGTGGCCTACAAACTTGACACCTGAGTGAGAAGAGGTATCATCCATGTCAATATGGGGTGGTGAAGGCTAAGACATTCCAGCAGAGAAAACAGCAAGTACAAAGGCCCTGTGGAAGGAGCAAGTTTGGCATCTTTGTGAGACAGAAAGGCCAGTGTGGCCGGAGTACAGGAACCAGGAGGAGGATGAAGTTGGAGAGGATGGCCAGAGATATGAGGTGTAGGGTGTAATGATCATGGTAGGGATTTGGATTAAATTCTAAGCTTTGTCTACACTGCTACACCTGCTCCAGTCCTCATAAACTGCCTTCTCAAGAAGTCCAATGAAATACCATAGACACCTCCAACTCCACATGCTCTAGATGGAATACATTATTCCTAGCCATGACTATTCCTTCAACCTGCTCCCCAACTTGTACTCTGTTTTTATAAAATGGACCACTCTCCATTTGCTTAAGTCAGAAACCTGAAAATCATTCTAGATTCCTCTCTTTTTATCACTGAAAGCCAATCAATCCAAACCTCACCCATTTTCCAGAGTAAATTTTTCTAGCGTCTAATTTTGTTTCTGTGCCCTCCTTAAGCATCTCCTTCACTTTGGTCTCTTTTTCCTTCTGTCTCTCTTCCTGGTCTATATGATATTCATATCAAAGACAAAGGCAGTATAGCACAAGGTTTAAGGGAGTCATCTCATGTCAAATTGCTGTGTTGGAACCTAGTTCTTCAACTTTGTAGAACTGTAAACTTGCATGTGTTTCTTTGCCTTTCTGAGCCTAGTTTTCTCATCTACAAAATGATTGTGATAGCTGTTGCTGTTAGTTGCTGTCAACTCTGACTCATGGCAGAGTAGAACCGTTCCATAGGGTTTTCAAGGCTGTGACCTTTTGGAAGCAGAGTACAGGGCCTGTCTTCAGAGGCATCTCTGGGTGGGTTCAAACCCCTAATCTTTCAGCTAGCAGTCTAGCACTTAACCATTTGTGCCATCCAGGATTGTATTTATCTAATAAGATTAGTTATGGATGTTAAATAATGATGTAAAGATTCTTGCACACAGGAAGCATCCCATAGATATTGTTTCCCTGATCAAGATTCTTCAATAGTTTCCATTTCACGTCTAGGATAAATAGCAAAATTCTGTCATTATCCATAAAGCCCTGATTACTTAGCTACCCTGACTTACCCCATGCTCACAATTCTCTTCCCTCACACTTTGTTCTCTAGTAGTTTCCCAACATTTCCATGCTCTTTGCTTTTAACATTATTCCTCACTTCTCTTAAAAAAAAAAAAAAAAAACCTACTCATCAATCAAATTTTATTTCCTTTATGAAGCCTGGCATGATTTTCTAAGCAAACTCGTGACCCTTTCCTGCGCTCATTACATGTGGTTACCAACCACATTCTAGTATCTATCCCATTGTGTTGTGTGCTTGCACACTTATCTCCCCACCAGCAACTTATGAATAGATACCATTTATTGTTGTTTTTGTATCTTCAGTATCTTATAGCAGAAGTAATAGTTTAAAATATCTGTAATAACTTTTCTAAAAATTTCATTTTACTTTTATCAAATTATTGTAAATCTCAATTTATGAAAATGTTCTTATGTGATTGATTGTGCTTTGGCCATTGTCTGTGAAGTTCTCAAAAATGGCAAATGTCAAAATATAAGGGTTGCACTCTTATTTAAAATCTCCAGCTTTACCCACATAAGAACTTCTTCCACTCTGATTTGGAGTAGGTCAAGACTACATTCTGTGAGTGATTGAAGAGAGTTTCTGTAATTATATATTACTACTTTCTGAGCTAAGTATAGGGGTTCATTCCCATTTTATTGGATTAAAAAATAATCTTTCCTTTGAAGAATCTGAGTGAGCTACAAGTATACATTCTTTATTCCATATCTAAAAATGCTTCCTGTATGTTCTTCTGATTTTTGTTTCACTGAGCACACTTGTCTATTCTTTGAGATATATGCTTGTTAAGACTAATATTTATCTCTTTATCTCTGCTTAGATTATTGCAAATGTGTAAATTTGATTCCATTTTAATCATGTAGTTCTCATTTCTGATTTTTAAGACTAATCCATAAAAAAAGACACTAAGCAATATTGCATGAAATGTAAAACCTTAATGTATGGATAAAGGGATTTCTGAGTGTTGAAACATATTTACATCTTACTCAGTTGCACTCTGGTGGAATGAGCTCCTCACTCAAGTCTCCCTTTCCATGTCTCTTCCCAGTATACAGTGTACTTTACCTTTTGAAAGCAAAAAGAATATATAAACTATTTTATAATCAGGTTTAGTTTACAGTATATATAAATTAAATTCTCTGGGATATTTTAATGCTTTGATACATTGCTTTTTATTCTTGGTAGTGACATTTCTTGGGCACATAGTCTGTTCCAACCAGAATCCAGATGAGGAAATAAAAAGAATATTAAAATGAGTCTAATGATCTTTGTTATGCACTATCTCTGTTACTAACTCATTATATGCCCTTGAGCAAATAATTTATTCCTTTTGAGGTCTCTGAGTGCTCATCACATTGTAGCATGAGCATTGTGAAGAAATCCATAAATATATTGAAATGTTACCTGAAATGTGCCTGAATGGGAAGACTATAGAGTCTTAGACAATCAGGCAGTCAGAGAATAGGATTATGCTATTTTTTAATTAAAACTTAGAAGCTTAATGTCTGAATAAGGAGCCCTGATAATATAATGATTAAGAGCTCAGCCGCTAGTGGAAAGGTTGGCGGTTTAAACCCAACCAGCAGCCCCACGGGGGAAAGACCTGGCCATCTGATTCTATAAAGATTACAACCAAGAAAATTTTAAGGTGCATGGGGTTGCTATGAATAAGAGTCAACTCGACTGCACCCAACAACAATGTCTGAATGAATGACTACCCCACCCTATCAGAGAGTACCTGTGGACAATACCAACATTTTTCTCAGAAAACACTCTGACTGTATCCACTACAGTGCAAAGATGGATGGGTAACTGAAATGCCAGAACTCTATATATTAGATTATGACACCTACGTAGCAAGTTTGGTAGCCCTATAGAGTCAGGAGGAATAGTGAGGAGTAAGGTGTTTTTCTTTAAGGCCCATGGAAAGCCATCGAAGTTTTTAAGCAGGGTATAATCAGATTCATTTGGCTGCTGGCAGAGAATGGACTGGAAGGGTACGAGTTTGAGGGAGATAGCTCCTTAGTAAGTTGTAACAACTCCTCTGGCTGGAGATGATAATAGCTTGAACTAGAATAATGGCTGTGGAAATGGACTACGGGGACAGATTTGAGAGATAATCAGGTGGTAAATACACAAGTTATGAGGGAAAGAAAAATGTCAAATATATCATATTAGGTTTCAAGTTTTTCTTATAAGATGGTTTCATTAACTGAAGTAGGAAACATACAAAAAGTACAAAGTTTGAAGAGGAAATTATGCATTCATTTACTGACATACTATAGCTATATTAGGTTAGAATAATTTTTGTTTGATATTTCCATTACTGATACATTTCAATGAGGTACAAATCACATATATTATGTTAACCCATACTTTGTTGAAATGGCTAGGTACAAAATATACATTTGCAGATATAAGCAAGCAAATTCTTGGAAAAAATAACTGAATGAAAGAAATTTGATATATAAACTAAAGAAGAAATTGTCCAAAAGTTTATTCTAAGACTGGTATCTACCACCACAGCAACTTTACTCTTATATCTATATTCAATACAGACAAAAATAAAATCAGCAGCATTTATTGATCATAATTCAGCCCCTTATTAAAATAAAAGTTAATCAAAACATTAATTCAAGAATTATCTATTGCCTACTGTATGCACAGTAATATGTTAGGGGCTGTGGAGGACACAGCAAATAAACGGCTCCCTAGCCACCCCCCCCAATTCATTGGTATATCATCTCCATTTGCAATGAAAATTTATATGAAAAGGTATCCTTTGGTACAGGATTGCAATGGCGTGCCCACTGCTTCTCTCTGTTGATAGTGGGAGAATATCACAAACATTGAACTTTATTTTCTCTCCGCATTTAGTCAGTCACCAAGTATGAGCTGAAAAACTGTGTGTCAAGTAATTTGTCAGATCTGGGGGTGGATGCAATCATAAGGAAAAATGAGCATAATTTTTGCTTTAGAGGGTGTACAGTTTCTGTCCCTCCCCCCACCACCTAGACACATAAAAGGAAATTAAATGATTATAATAACTATTATGGTGATGGAAAGACAAGTTGCAATGGTTTTGTAACCCTACCTAGTTTACAGGATCAGGGAATGCTTCCAAGAGAAGCAAGATATGGGAATTTGTGAAAGCTGAATAGAAGTTAGGCAAACAAAAAGCAAGAAATAAGAGGGGAATGTTCCCCCCAGATTATATACTCTAGCAGAGGGAAGTTCTAAAACCTAAAGGCAAAAAGAATCACAATGTGTTGGAAGAACTGAAACAATTGTAACAAGGCAGGACCTGAAGTACAAAGAAGGAAATCATGAGAGATGAGGCTAGATAATTAGGTGTGGGACCAGATTATATAGACACTTAAAACTACATAACTACCATGACTTTATCTCAAGGGAAATGGGACACAGTTGGGTTTTAATCAGAGAAATGCCATGATTAGATATGTATTGTAGAAGGAAACTTGGAATTGGGGAAAAGGGATTCGAAGGGAACTAGAGAACTATACTCTGAATCGATAAAACCTATTAGGAGGCTATTATGGTAATCAGGGAAGGAGATAATACAGGCCTGTACAAAGATAATGATAGGAGGGTTAGAAAGATGTGGGAAGGGTAGGAGATATATCAGATATCTCGGTATTTGATTGAAAGTAGAGAGTGTTAAAAAGAGGAAAGAGTCAAGGACTAAACACCTGGCAGGTGGTGGTGCCATGCCTGCAGATAGGGAATACTGGACATGCAATAGGTTGAGCTTGCGCTGGGAGTGAGAAGAGGTTTTCCATTTCAGACATGCTGAATTTGAGGTATCTGAGAAATATAAATGTTCAACTATCCAGGAGAGTTGGATGTATTTCCCTGAATAAAGGAGATGGATCTTCCATAGAGATGGAGGTTTGGAAAGAAGGTGGTGACCGAAGCTTCAGGAGTAGATGATGTCACCCAGCACAAGCATATACAGTAAGCCAGGAAGAGAGCCTAGGGTCTGAGAAATGCCACCACTGGAGGGAAGGGAAGAAAAAGAGAAACCTACAAAGAAATCTAAGAAGATATTATTTCATTAATTTAAAATTTTCAGAGCAGAGAAAGAAAATCAGATGAGGGTGGTGTCGCGTAAGCCAAATGGGGGAAAAAAAACAAACAAAAAATCAAACAACAACAAAACCCACAGAAATACCCTAAGCAAAAGAATACTCAAAAGCATCAATTGCTGCCTAAATATCAATTAAGAAAAGGACTGAAAAGTGGATTTAATTACAAGGTTATTGATGACTTGGAAAGAGAGATAGTTATGGAATGTAATAGAGACAGAAAAAGGATGCAGTAGGTTGAGGTGTTTGAGGGTTGGGTGAGAAAATAGAACACATATAGACAATATTCCCAAAAATTTTACCATTGGTGGGAAATTTACAAAGGATATTTAGACATCTAAAGGCCCCTTTTAGGATTCTAAATTTTTATTAAAGCGAAGACCATTAGTTTGTTCTAATTTTAAGTAAGGAATTGTCGTTTTGTGTGATATTAAACATTCAATTAGAGGCCCAGGGGGAAAAGAGTTCTATCCATTTTCCAACAGCAAAGATTTGGTCTTGTTCTTTAAAGGCCCCCAAGTGACTATGTGTACACTTCTGACAGTTATGGAAAATAATGGGTGGTCAGTAAACATTTATTTAGATAAATAATTGCACTACTCCCTAGAAGAAACTTAAAATAAAACCATCATTAAGCCAATAATAGAAATTGACTGACGCTCATTTAACATATGATTTACAAATTGGGACAACATTTCTGAATAGAAAGTCAAATGCTCTAGAGAAGAAAAATTCTTTGCAGGCTTTATATTCCAGCTTACTGATAGTAACTATACATTGCTATGGAAACCCAGCCAAAACAGAGTTTACAAAATAACACATGGACATGCAGGACTCCATATAACATTTTTTGAAAAACAATTCAAATAACTACTGACCTTAAAACATAGCTTTTAGTCTGAACTTTGAAATTGCTATTGTCAAAACTGACTGCATATAGATAATCCTTTAAAAAGAACACAATGCTCAGGGTAAAGATTCTTTATAAATTAAACTTAACTATTGTTTGGTCAAGGAGCCCTTGTGGTGTAGTCGTTCAGTGTTCGACTGCTAACTGAAAAGTCAGTGGTTCTAACCCACCAACTGCTCTGCAGGAGAAAGATGTGGCAAACTCTATGAGCAATTCTACTCTGTTCTTTAGGGTCACTATGAGTCAAAATTGACTGATAGCAACCAGTTTGGTTTCACTTTGGTTTTATTGTTTGGTTAAAGATGACATTCAAGAGAGTTTCTATTAAGGTTCCAAGTTAATGAGTACCTCTGAAAAGTGGTTCAGGTGGGTTATTTTAACCTCAATGGCTCCAGAAAGTCTGAATTCCATGAGAATTTAAAATCCTGGCCTCAATTTCCCCCTTTTGATCAGGATTTTCCTGTAGAGTCTTCAATCAAATCACTCAACAATGGTAGCCAGGCACCATCCAGTTCTACTGTTCTCATGGCACAGAAGGTAGTTGTTCATGGAGGTAATTATACACATAGTCTAGTTTCTCCTCCAATTATTGACTTTTTTTTCTTTGCTGCTCCTGACAAATAGAGACCAACTATCATGCCTTGGGTGGCTGCTTGCAAGCAGTTATGACTCTAGACACTATATAACAAACTGGGAGGTAGAACAGAGACAGTAAAAACAATATTAGGCCAATTGACTGAACGAAACCAAAAACCAAACCCACTGCTGTCAAGTCGATTCCAACTCATAGCAACACCAGAGAGTTTCCAAGGCTGTAAATCTCTCTGGAAGCAGACTGCTACATCTTTCTCCCATGGAGTTGCTGGTGGTTACAAACTGCCAACCTTTTACTTAGCAGTTGATCACTTTAACCACTGCACCACCAGGGCTCCTTAATTGACTGAAATGTCCCACTAAACCACTATTCTAAACATTTGAACAACAACAACAACAAAAATTCCACGAGGTGTTTGGTTGTATATAAGCAGCATCAGTAACTGCTTTCAATGTGCCTCAGCAGACAACTACACTCTGGGAAACCTCAGATGGGGTATTATTATAGACAAAGCTACTTTCATCCATTAAGGCACAGACTCCTCCTTGAGGAGCTAACTGGAATTCCAGAGCTAATCTATTTTATAAAGTCATAACTCAAATTTCAGATACTTATTTAGTTTTAGTCTTTACAGCTTTTTTAAGTTTATCAATGTAAATTTCTAATTTGAGGATTACAATACCTAAAACCATTTGAAGTCTGATTATTTTCCTTTTAATGCAAGAATCAGCTCTTTCAGGAACTAATGGTATCATGCTGGCTAAAGCATATTCTTTAAGTGTTTCTATGGTAAGGGAATTTTTTTTTTCATCTCTTAATTCTTCTTTTAAAGTTTCTTTTTTTTTTTTGGTTTTAAGTTTTATATTCCTCTCATATTTCTAAATTCCCCTTTGGTTAACTGATTATCCATAGACACACAGGAATAACATAACAAGAACCAGTCTAATCTGCAAATAGAACACAAAACCATCAGTTGTCTGTAGTTTATAAAGAGATATATAACTTAGCTATGCAAAAAGTGGAGCCCTGGTGGCACAGTGGCTAAAAGCTCAACTGCTAACCGAAGGCTCAGCAGTTCGAATCCACCAGCGGCTCCTTGAAAACCCTACGGGGTAGTTCTACTCTGTCCTATAGGGTCCCTAAGAGTCGGATTCAACTCAACGGCAACAGTTAGGTTTTTTTTTTTTTTTTTTTTTGGTGTAGAAAGTGACTCTAGAATATACATGTGCTCCAATGTTACAACTCAAACCAAACCTTGGATTATTCCATTGATATTTCCATGGTCAAACTTTCATGGTTGACTTCAGATTATATCATGTACTTTTTTTTACTTTATGGATCGAGCACATTGCATTTGTAAATTTTATTCTGGAAACTGGTGCTCATCCAGGCTTCCTTCTAGTGCCTAGTCAGGGAATGTTACCAAAAAAACCAAACTCATTGCCATCAAGTCATTTCCGACTCACAGTGACCCTATAGGACAGAGTAGAACTGCCCCATAGGGCTTCCAAGGAGCAGGTGGTGGATTCAAACTGTCAACCTTTTGGTTAGCAGCCAAGCTCTTAACCACTGCACCGTCAGGGCTCTCAGGGCATGCTAGGCAAGTGCAAATTACAATCAAATCCAAATTTTCCATACTAATGATTTTTAAACAGCAATAATGCATAATTCAAAATGATGGTTAACTCATGAACCATTTATCTCTGTAGTGTATATTCATTAAACTTGAAACATGCAAAGACTGGAGATAGAAAACCAAAAGGGAAGAACATGCTCGGCATTTCTGAAGCTGAAAGCCTGAAGAAAAAATTCAAGCCTGGAGATGCAATATTGAAGCATTCTCCAGCGAAAATATTAAACAATGCAGGAAGCATCAAGAGAAGATGGAAGGAATACACAGAGTCACCGTACCAAAAAGAAGTGGTCAGTGTTCAACGATTTCAGGAGGTAGCATATGTCTTAGTCACCTAGTGCTGCTCCAACAGAAATACCACAAGTGGATGGCTTTTAACAAAGAGAAATTTATTCTTTCACAGTCTAGTAGGCTGCAAGTCCAAATTCAAGGCATCAGCTCCAGGGGAAGGCTTTCTTTCTCTGTCAGCTCTGGAGGAAGGTCCTTGTGATGCATCAGTCTTCCCTTGGTCTGGGAGCATCTCAGCACAGGAACCTTAGGTCCAAAGGATGCGCTCTGCTCCCGGCACTGCTTTCTTGGTGATATGAGAATCCCACGTGTCTCTGCTCACGTCTCCCTTTTATATCTCAAAAGAGATTTGCATAAGACACTAATCTTGTATACCTCATCAGTAGAACTGCCGCTAATCCATCTTATTACATTATAGTGATAGAGTTTACAACACATAAAGAAATCACGTCAAATTACAAAATGGTACACAATCATACAATACTGAAAATCAAGACCCAGCCAAGCTGACAGACATTTTTGGAGGACACAATTCAATCTAGGACAGCATATGATCAAGAACCAAAGGTACTGAAGGAAGAGGTCCAAGCTACACTGAAGGCATTGGCAAAAAACAAGTCTCCAGGAATTGGCGGAATACCAATTGATATGTTTCAACAAACAGATGTAGCATTGGAGGTGTTCACTCATCTATGCCAAGAAATTTGGAAGACAGCTACCTGGCCAACTGACTGGAAGAGATCCATATTTGTACCTATTCCAAAGAAAGGTGAACCAATAAAATGTGGAAATTATCTAACAATATCATTAATGTCACATGCAAGTAAAATTTTGCTGAAGATCACTCAAAAGCGGCTGCAGCAGTACATCGACAGGGAATTCAAGCTGGGTTCAGAAGAGGATGTGGAACAAGGGATATCCTTGCTGATGGCAGATGGATCTCAGCTGAAAGCAGAGAATACCAGAAAGATGTTTACCTGTGTTTTACTGACAATGCAAAGGCATTTGACTGTGTGGATCATAACAAATTATGGGTAACACTAGGAAGAATGGGAATCCCAGAACACTTATTTGTGCTCATACAGAACCTGTACATAAACCAAAAGGCAGTAGTTTGAACAGAACAAGGGGATACTGCTTGGTTTAAACTCAAGAAAGGTGTGTGCCAGGTTTGTATCCTATCACCATACTTAATCTGTGTACTGAGCAAATAATCAGAGAAGCTGGACTATATGAAAAAGAATGTGGCATCAAGATTGGAGGAAGACTCATTAACAACTTGCAATATGCAGATGACACAACCTTGCTTGCCGAAAGTGAAGAGGACTTGAAGCACTTACTGATGAAGGTCAAAGAAAACACCCTTCAGTGTGGATTTCACCTCAACATAAAGGAAACAAAAATCTTCACAACTGGACCAATAAACAACATTATGATAAAGGAGAAACGACTGAAGTTGTCAAGGACTTCATTTTATTTGAATCCACAATCAACATCCATGGAAGCAGTGGGCAAGAAATCAAACAACGCATTGAATTGGGCAAATCTGCTTCAAAAGTTCTCTTTAAAGTGTTAAAAAGCAAAGATGTCACTTTAAGGACTAAGGTGTGCCTGACTCAAGCCATGGTATTTTCAATCGCCTCATATGCATAGGAAAGCTGGACAATGAACAAGGAAAACCAAAGAAGAATTGATGCTTTGAATTATGGTATTGGCGAAGAATATTGAATATACCATGGACTGCCAAAAGAGGGAACAAATCTATCTTCGAAGAAGCAAAGCCAGAGTACTCCTTGGAAGCGAGGATGGTGAGACCTCATCTCACATATTTTAGACATGTTATCAGGAGGGGCCAGTCCCTGGAGGAGGACATCATGCTCGGTAGAGGGTCTGTGAAAAAGAGGAAGACCCTCAGTGAGATGAATTGACACAGTGGCTGCAACAAATGGCTCAAGCATAACAACTGTGAGCATGGTGCAGGACCAGGCACTGTTTCGTTCTGTTGTACGTAGTGTTGCTATGAGCGGGATATACCATAATTTATCCATTAGTCTGTTGATGTGCACCTAGGTTGTTTCCGTCTTTTTGCTACTGTGAACAGTGCTGCAATGAACATGGGTGTGCA
>NW_004444021.1:9892232-9896835 GCF_000243295.1 Trichechus manatus latirostris | reverse complement strand
CTATTTTCAGTGTTTTAGCTTTGATTTACTTTTGTGACTTCCCTATCTAGGTTGATATCTGGTTGCTCTGTCCTGTGTTCTAGTCTTGGGTAGTTATCTGATGTTACTGATTTTCTAACCAGAGGAGTCCCTTTAGTATTTCTTGTAATTTTGGTTTGGTTTTTGCAATTCCCTAAACTTCCATTTATCTGGAAATGCTCTAATTTCGCCATTATATTTGAGAGACAGTTTTGCTGGATATATTATTCTTGGCTGGCAGTTTTTTCCTTCAAGGCTTTATATATGTCATACCATTGGCTTCTTGCCTGCATGGTTTCTGCTGAGTAGTCCAGTAAAAGTAGATGACTTTTCATTTATCCCTAGCTGCTCTTAAAATTCTCTCTTTATCTTTGGTTTTGGCAAGTTTGATTATGTCTTGGTGACTTTCTTTTCGTATCTACCGTATGTGCTGTTCAATGAGCATCTTGGATAGATATCTTGTCATCTTTCACGATATCAGGGAAGTTTTCTACCAACAAATCTTCAACAATTCTTTCTGTATTTTCTGTCATTCCCCCCCACCCCATTCTGGTACTCCAATAACTCATAGGTTATTCCTCTTGATAGAGTCTCACATAATTCTTAGGGTTTCTTCATTTTTCTAAATCCTTTTATCTTATTTTTCATCAAGTAAGTTGGTGTCAAGTGGTTTATCTTCAGTCTCACTAATTCTGACTTCCATTGCCTCAATTCTGCTCTTGTGACTTTCTATTGAGTTGTCTAATTCTGAAATTTTATTGTTAATCTTCTGGATTTCTGATTGCTCTCTCTATGGATTCTTGCAGACTGTTGAATTTGTCATTATGCTCTTCTCTAATGTTCTGTGTATTGCTTAATTTCCCTCCTAATTTCCTGAAGTGTTCTGTATATTAATCTTTTGTATTCTGCCTCTGGTAATTCCAAGAAATTTTCCTCCTTTGGAAAATTTCTAAATTCTTTATTTTGGGAGCTTACTTAAGCCATCATGGATTGCCTCTTTATATGATTTGATATTGACTGTTGTCTTTGTGCAATCAATAAGTTATTGTATTTATTTATTTTATGTTTGCTTACTGTGTTCTAGCTTCTTGTTTTGTTTTGATATGCCCAAATAGGCTGCTCGTATGAGCTAGTTTTATTATTGGCACCTTTGAAGCTCTAATGACCTTTCACCAAGTGGTTAGATCTGTTAGTAGATACGCGAGCTCAGGAGTCTACCCACTTCTCCTGTATGGATTCAGCTCATGTGCCCAGGTAGATAGCCACCAAGTGTGTAGAGTAGGCTCTCACAGTCCTAGACAGGCATGGGTGATTGGTGTAGGCACAGGCATCTGGCTGCAGCAGGGGGACACACTCTGAGCAAGGCAGAGGGCTGACGGCAGCCCCTGAGTGTCTAGTAGGAAGGCGTGTCCCTGTTTCCTAGAGTGTGCAAGTGGGTGGGTTTTGCAGCCGGACTATAAGCACCTAATGCTGTTGGCTGTAAGGACTAGGGGGCATCTCTTACTCAAGGGCCCCTATCACAGGTGGCTAGGTGGTGTGGGTGGAGCCACCAGTCCTCAGGCCCTTGTGGGTAGGTGAAGATCCTGCTTAATGGGCAGAGCAGTGTCAAATATCAAGAACCTGCCACTTCACAGCTGAAAGAGTTGCAGTTAGGGTTCCGGTATATACCCTGTTGTACTGTGGTAGTGAGGGCCTACGCTGTTAAGATGGGCCCACACAAGTCTATGCAGGGAGAAAGGCACCCAGAGTCCATGGATCCCTTATGCCTGAGCCTAGGCAGAGGAGCTGTGCCTACCCTGTGTTCCTGGCTTAGGGGAACTGGCAGTTTATTTTTTCCCCTGTTTGTTAATTTGTTCACTCTCCAAGGCAGGGAGAATGGCTCCGGGCTTCTGATAGATTCTACTCCGGTCTAGGGGACTCAGCAATTGCTGAAGCCAGTCTGGGACTCAGTACAGAGCAGGGAGGTAAAGAGGAGAGAGGTTTTTCCCTAAGGGAGGTGATTTTGATCCGTGCGGTAGGCCATACACAATTACTTATCTTTCGCCAGATCGAGGGCTGCTTCTCACTGGTTCTGGGTGGCCGTATATACTCTCAGCAGCTAGGTCTCTCCCAGTGTGGAAAATGTGCCTCCCGAGCACTGACACTTGCCTGCCTCACCGCTAACCCATGAGCTGCTCAGGCCTGAAGGGCTCAGGCTCTTATCAGGTCAGGTCTGCTGCTTCCGGACCGTCTCTCCCTCCCCCTGCCACTCAGTCCAGTTCCTCAACTCTGCCTTTGATGTTCAGGGCTCCCAGACTGCCATACATAATTGACTCAGTTGTTTCTTCGGGTCTTTGTTGTAAAAGGGTCCACCGGAAGCATCTGACTACTCTGCCTTCTTGGCACCACCCTCATATTGCAACCGTTCTTTACAGCTATGCTTCTCTGAATCTATTAAAATTTTCAAGCATTCACAACAGTAAAAGAATGTTATAATGAATCACATGTATCCATCACTCACCTTCAACAATTGTCAACATTTTGGCGATCTTTACAACTCTTCATTTTAAAATGTTAAGAAAAATGAGCCTTATCTCCCTAAGAATTATAGATCAAGAAAGCACACAAATTTTAAAACTATAAGAAGCTCTAGATTGTTTATTCTAGTGTACTCTCTCAGTGAGGAAAATAAAGGAGTAAAGACTTACCCAAAGACACAGCTAATTGATAGTAAGAGAGCTATGTTATGAATTAAACTATGTCTCTAAAAACAATATGTTAAATTCTTAACCCCTGGTACCTGTGATTGTGACCTTATTTGGGAACAGGGTCTTTGAAGATGTTATCAATTAAGTTAAATGAGGTCAGAGTGGAATAGGCTTGGTCTTAATTCAAACTGAGTGGTATCCTTATAAAAGAGAAGTGACACAGAGAGACAGACAGAGAAAGAATGGATGCATCTACAAGCCAAGGAACACCTGGAGCTACCAGAAGCTGGGAGGGACAAGAAAGGACTGGAGAATTGGGAGCATGATCTGGCTGACACTTTGATTTGGACTTGTAGCCTCCAGAGCTGTGAAACAATAAACTTCTATTCTTATAAGACACCCAGTTTGTGGTAACCCTAGGAAACTAATACAAACTACATATAGCCCACATCTTTCCTGTTCCCTCTGGTGAAACCAAGACTACACTTCTACTGCCCTGTTCTTATTGCATACTTTTTCCAGAAGCTACATATTACTAAATGTTACTTTCTGTGGTCTTTTACAAAGCACAAACAACATGCAAAAGCTGAAGATGTTCAAAGTTTTCCACATTAGCCACATGATTATCGGGTCGAATTTTTAGGGGTGAGAAAACTGAATGAATGTGCAGTGAGATACAAAGAAAGTCCTTCCTTGATTTTTTTGGTTTTGTTTTGTTTTCAAATCCAGGACGTCATCCATAAATGTACTCAATATTGTCTTTTTATGGGATGATTTCAGCAGTTCCTGTGTTCCCTTCACCACATAAAAAAGGAGGTAATTATCAGTTTGCCATTTGCACTTTGACTCTTCAGTACATTGGCAAATGTTTCTGCAGTTGAAAGGATGTTTAGAGCTTTCATAGAATACTTAATTGAAATGAGTGCACTGTTTTCCTACCCACAAAAACTGCTTAAGGGGATAATTCTTAGGAGGGCCACTCTCTCGTGCCTGCTGCTAAAGATGTTTACTTAGGGTATTGTACCATGTCAGAAGAAATGCAAATCCACAGCTTCCAGGTAGGCACGTTCTACTCACAGAAGCACCATTCCTTATCACTGGCACTTACCTTTCTTCTAATATAACCACATGATAGTTGTATAAGCACAGGTAATTAGTTTACAAATGACAATAAAACAATGTTTTCCCCTTGGTATTATAGAAGAAGTATAAAAATATTCCTTAGACAGAGACTCTTAGTGGATTAACAGGAATAAAATGCTTGCATAAATAGAACTATATGTGCATATTTGGAATAAAACTACATATACAGAGAGATATGAGTATATTTTATATATATATATATTTATATACAAATATATCTATATATTGGGTTGGAAATGCAGGTGAGGTAGGGGTTAAGAGCTACGGCTGTTAACCAAAACATTGGCAGTTCAAATCCACCAGACGCTCCTTGGAAACTCTATGGGGCAGTTATACTCTGTCCTATATAGGGTCACTATGAGTCAAAATTGACTCAACGGCAGTGGGTAGTGGTGTGGGTATATATAGGGTCGCTACGAGTTGGAATCAACTCGAGGGCAACGAGTTTGGTTTATATTTGTGTATATAAATATATAAATACGCATTGGTGTGTGTATGTGTGTGTATATATATAAATATATAACTATATATAGTTTTACCAAGCTAGAGAAAAGATTTATTCATAAAATTATACCTAATCGGAGTTCCGGCAAAATGGCACTCTAGGCAGAAGCACCACTCCGTCCCTCCACAGCAAAGATTTGAAAAACTAAGCCAAACAGAGAATACAACAATCCTGAAACCCTAAAACATCAAATGAAGAGATAAAGAACTCAGCCAAGCACCAAATGGAGTGAGAAAGCTGACAAAGAACA
>NW_004444021.1:9853837-9883699 GCF_000243295.1 Trichechus manatus latirostris | reverse complement strand
AAAAAAAAAAAAAAAAGAAAAAAAAAACAGAAAACTATACCCAATCAAGTGGGAGAACCAAGAATTTAACTATCAAAGTTTAGCACTGTAGTACAAGAAAGGCTTTGTACAGACAATACAGATCATTCCTCTGCCAATTATGCCCTGCACACCCCCACCCTGACTCCCATCTGAGAGAAACTGTCCATGCGCCTTTCTCAGTGTCTAGTCCCATGGCTGCCTGTGTGGGCCACAGACTGTGTGAGCCTGTTGCCCTCTCCCCGACCTATCTTTCTCTCCCCCCTCCCACTCCGTTACACACACACACACACACACACACACACACACACACACACACAGAGGCCGGAATAGTCATTTTTTTTATAAAGGGCACAGAAAGCCCATTTGTAAAAATAGCAAATAGTGAAGACAAAGAATAGAGCAAAGATGACAGATCTAGGAATAGCAGAGAGGCAGATTTACCTCAGCTCCTGATTTCCATTTCCAGCCCTGTCTGAGGACTGGTGGCATTTTCTTATTCTTGAATCCTTCCATTGAGTACCCAAATATTAAATTATATAAATAGTATGTGAAAATAATCAGCATCTCAATAAATACTTCTGGTATTATGCAGAGTTTGTGTGTGGTCTACAGTTTCCATAACCCAGAAATGACAATAGACTTTGTGACAAGGACATAAAAGGGTTTAAAGTCTGATGAGCAGCTTAGGGAGACCTCAGGGATGCCAGGCCAGTTATTCAAGTTGCTGATTGATAATGCTTCTGCAACAAAGATCAGGTTGTCTGGAGATATTCTAGAAAACCTCCTAGCAGGATAAAGCACAGGATAAATCTTTCAGCAGGCTTTTGTTGCTTCTCTTAATATCCTCTGAGAGAATCTGTGCTATCCTTTGATAAATGCTTCAGTGTCAATTCAGACAACTGGACCCTGATCAGTTAATTAACTTTTATTAGTATGCATTGTGGAGACTGTACTTATATTCTTCAATAATAATGTGAACTTTAGAAAATTATCCCACCATTGTAATTAAATGGCTGAATATACTTATGAAGAAATTTTTATTATTATTTCAAAGAGCTCAAATTCTAGTAAGATGAAAATGGACTTACGTTGGTTTTATAGGTTTTTGTCTCCATTATGTTTCTAACCAGAAATTGGTAACTTAATTGTATGTACCTAAAGGAATGACTGCACTGTGCCTTGTCACCTGACATACATAAATTGATTTTTAATATTCATACCTATGAACAGAAGTAGTATATGACAAAATAAGAAAAAGGACATAATGATAAAGGAAGCATAAATATAAATTTTTATTTCCTCTTATGAAGAGAGATAATTTGGGGTTTTCACACTGAAAAATTATAATGTCTAGTTGCAGTTCATGTAAGATAAAATTACTCAAAAGTATTTGCTTCACTTTAGAATTGTTCATGCAGTTAGTGTCTTTGGGTTCTCAGAAAGTGTCTTTCTAGTTTTGTGTAATTGCCAATAATTAGAGTCTTTACCATTAGTTTTCCTTATTAAAGAAAAAGTTTGAGCATTAGTTAATTATGTCTACAAATTGACTGGCTATAAACATGAATATTTTTTCAAAGTTTATTTCTTGTAATTCAATTTTCTATATATGTAGATCAAATTTTACATTTACTTTAACTTAACATTTTCATTTTTACCCACTCTAATCAACTAAGTTTGAATGAATACAAGAATGAACAAATGAACAGAGATTTTTTGAGAATCTATTAAGCTGCAGACCCTGAAGTACCCAGGAGCTACAATTACTTGGATGAAAAAGACATAGATCCTACTGGCAGGGGACTCAAAAAAGGGAAACAGATATGTGAACAATAATTAAAATGCAATTATGCTATAACAGAGGAATGTGCAAATTGTCATGGTAGCACAAAGAGAGACTAATCAATTCTCATCGAAGTGGTGTCTTACCTGCGCTTTGGAATTTGAAGTTTAGTTCTCTGCTACTTAGTATTTGTGAAATGTGGAGCTTTGTTTCATCTGTAAAATGGAAGATAATAGCGCCTACTTCTTAAAATTAAGGATTAAATAAGGCAATACGTGAAAGGTATGCTTTGGCATAGTGTGCCTGGCATAGAGTAAGTGCTTTCTAGCTGTTAGCTGTGATTGTGAACTGTGCTTTAGGGAAGTGCTTAGACACCAGGGAGCTTCCCAGAAGATAACCCACAAGAGTAACCAGTGGAAAAAAGAGAGGATATATAGTGAGGAAGTCATGTAACCTTCCTTCCTCTGGCCTCTGAGTTTCAAACTGGGGGAGTACTGGTGAGTTGACATGGTTCAATAACTTCCTAATGTTAATGTGCACGAGAAACTCTTGGACTGCTTATTTAAAATGCATATCCCCAGGGCCCATGCCAGGGATTCTGATTCATTAATTCTAGTGCGGGTCCCTAAAATCTGCCATTTAACCCCACTTAGACAACAGCTGGTCAGGATGAGTTCTTAAGTCCATCCTAACTTGATTTTATTAAAAGCAATGAAGTTGCCACAGTTGACATGTAATTTAACAGTTTTATTTTCCATCTTGATATTCAAGAATCAGGGAAAAGTCATAACAATTTAAACCAGCATTATCCTTGCTCGCATTTAAATCACCTAGTTTAATGGCCTCTCTCTAGAGAACGCAAAGATTTTTAACCCCAGTTTTTGAGAACTGAACCAGGGATGAATGATTAGGAGGATTAGAAACATCTTCTTCCAGAATTACTTGTCGCATTTCTTTTTGTTTAATGTGTGTTTTCCCTGCTAGACTGTAAGATTCATTGGGGAAGACAACATGGCATCTTATTCATAGCAGTATCCCTACCAGCTTGCACAATGTCTAACACCATTAAACAAGAAATATTTTCTTTTTCAGGAATATAGAAAGTTGGAAAAATAAATACGTGATTTTTTTTTTTTTTTTTTTTTTGAAATTCTACTCTGGTAAACTTAGAAGCCTAATTGCAAACATTGGTTTCAGCTCTTCTTACTATTATGTTTAATAATGATCATTCATAATAACGGAACTCCCTTTTGGGTGCTTACTACAAAACAGGTATTTTGCACTCCTTACTATCCCCATGTTGCAGATGAGGACACCGAGATGACTTGTCCAAGGCTACTTACCTAGTGAGTTGCCACCCAAGATTTGATTCCAGACCTGTCTGGTTCCACAATTAGACTTCCAATGCTCAATGGTGCCCACTCATAATTATTTTTTATTTTATTGATTAGATTTTACATACATGTATAAAAAATGTTAATGTTCCCATCATTATTTTACTTTAAAATTGTATTCTGGAGAAAGGGTGACCATTTAGAAGGTGGCTACAATGTCTAACATTAATAGCATACATTTATTGAGCAGTTCGTATGTGTCCTGTGTGCATCTTCTCACTCAACACTTTCAACAACTATTAGAGGTAGGCACCATTTATTTTTCCATTTCACATATGGAAACCTGAGGCACAGAGAGATGTAAGTAACCTGTTCAGGATCACATATAGGAAGTGGCAGAGAAAAGATTAAAATTCATCTGGACTCTCTTGTCATAAGAGCCTACACAAGGGTAGTAGGAGGAGAGGTTTAGGGCAGGGATGGATTGGAGGAATATTTAGGAATTGAAATGAGCAGATTTATTAACCTAATATGAGGTTACAGAAAAACACTCCCAAGCTTTAAGCCTAGGCTGTTGGATGAAGATGATGTCCCCAACCAAGAAAATAGCACATTTGGTGGTTGTTCTGAATTCCATTTTGGGAATCAAGTGTTCAAGGTGACTATGGGAGATAACCAGTGAATAGATATACAATTGTATATGAATCTAAAATTCTGAGGTGTGGTAAGCAGAATAATTTTCCATACCCTATTCTCAGAACCTGTGAGTGTTATCTTACATGGCGAAAGGGACTTTGCAGATGCTGTTTAGGTTAAGGACCTTGAGATAAGGAGACTATTCTGGGTTATTCAGATGGACCCAATCTAATCACATGAGTCCTTAAAAACAGACAATAGTTTCCAGCTGCAGAGAAGCAGAGAGATGGCAGTGTAAGGGGGACTGTAAAGCAAACCAAATCCACTGCTGTTGAGTTGATTCGAACTCATAGCGACCCTATAGGACAGAGTAGAATGCCCCACAGGGTTTCCAAGGCTGTAAATCTTTACGGAAGCAGACTGCCACATCTTTCTCCCTTGGAGCCACTGGTGGGTCCAAACGACTGACCTTTCAGTTAGCAGCCAATCACTTAAACCACTGCACCACCAGAGTTTCTTAAGGGGACTCTACCTGCTGTTATTAGCTTTGAAGATGATGGAAGGTGACCACGAGCGGAGGAACGCAGGCAGCCTCTAGAAGTTGGAAAAGGCAAGAAAACGGATTCTCCCTGGGACCTCCAGAAAGGAATGCAGCCCAGCTGACACCTCAGTTTTAGCCCACTGAGACCTATGTAGGAATTCAGACCTACAGAAATGTAAGATAATAAATGTACTTTGTTTTAAGCCACTAAGTATGTGGCAATGTGTTATAACAGCACTATATAAAACAAATGCATGAGGTTGGGGTTGAACATAAGTATTTGTACTCCAAATATTTATATAGTAGACATAACATAACTTCCCTCATTAGTTAATATCCCTCCCTCTCAGTTTCTGTAATCCTATAGTAGTAAGTGATGTATGTGCAGTGCTGGGTATTTGTCTGTTGGCAATCGGTTCTATTGACACCCTTCATACTCTGCTCTGGGATTAAAACCAAAACCAAACCAAACCCATTGCTGTTCATTAAGTTGATTCTGACTCATAGCTATCCCATAGAGTAGAACTGCCCCGTAAGGTTTCTAAGATTGTAAACATTATGGAAGTAGACTGCCATATCTTTCTACTGAGGAGTAGCTGGTGAGTTCCAACTGCCGAATTTTTGGTTAGCAGCCTAGCACTTTAATGGCTGCACCACCAGGGCACCTTGAGCTCTAAGACTAGAAGCCCATAAACTACTGGCTCAAAGCCTGGAAGTGACATATTCTAGAAGCCCTTACCAGTTGGTTTCTCACTGGATCTGCCTATGGAAAGCACTGGTGGGAGACTGGAAGTTGGAAGAAGGAAAGAAGCCCTGGTTTGCTTTCTTGTGCTTCTGGCTCCAGCTGCCTCAGCATCATAGCACTCATGATTCTGGTTCTGGTAGTGGAGGCAGCACAACTGGGGCAGCAGCCAGCGGCTGTGTGCACCAGCAACTCTGGCAACATGTCCAGTAACACCAGCAGGACTGTGAGCTCCTGGATGTCTGCTGAGTAGAGGTGAGATGGTTTCAGAAGCAGCAGCCTCCCTAGCTCTGTAGCAGTGTCAGAAGCGAATGCACGCTTGTAGGACCAGGTAGCACCAATTTTCCTTTTGTTTCCCTGGAGCTCTAGTGGTGAAGTGGTTAAGAGCTCGGCTGATAACCAAAAGGTTGGCAGTTTGAATCCCCCAGGCACCCCTTGGAAACACTACGGAGCAGTTCTACCCTGTCCCGTAGGGTTGCTATGAGTCGGAATCGACTCGACGGCGACGGGTTTGGTTTTTGGTTTTCTCTAGCCTTAGCGGCAGTGGTGACTGGCTGCAGTTACCAATCGCTGAGTAACATCTCCTTCCCACTGTCTACGTTCTCTTATTCAGGCTTTTCAGCACATCCGTGAACAATTTTTTGCATTGTACACCCTCTTTATAAAAACCTGAAGAGCTGTTTCTCTTATCCTGTCCAGACACTGGCTGATACACTTTTTTTTTTTTTCAAACTAGTCAGTGATATACATTGATCTAATACTTACTATATGTGCTTGGCACAATGGGCAGAGTGTAAGTGTATAAAAGCTTACATCTACATGTAGACCTTAACATTTACCTATAGTTATGTGCACACGTGCATAACCCTTAGAAACCAAAACCAAACCCATAAAAACCAAAACCAAACCCGCTGCTATTGAGTCAATTCTTCCTCATAGCAATCCCATAGGGTTTCCAAAGCTATATTCATCTTTACAGAAGCAGACTGCTACATTTTTCTTCTACGGAGCGCTGGTGGTTTCGAACCAACGACGTTTCAGTTAGCAGGGGATGGCTTTAACCACTGAGCCACAGAGCGCCTTACATGACCCTTAGTCATATAGTATTTCCTTAGTCACATAATATTTCCTCCTTTTGGAAAGTTTAAACAGGTTTGTGTTGGGGAGAAAACATGGATGGAGAGAAGAAAGCCTGATTGTTTCATCAGAATTTCCAAAGACAGCAAATGACATTTAAACACAGTAGTGAGGTTGGATGATTATTAGAGCAGACAGTATTTTTAGATTAAACAGCTATCCCTGTGGAAAAGAGAGAGAAGTTTCATTCCACATGGCAGCAAGATCACAAAGGCAGCTTCTCTACTTGACTCAATTTGCTCTAACCAAAAACACTAAGAAAAATAGAAGAGTAACTTCAAATGTATCATTGACTTGAATTAGGGCTGTATCAGGAAAGCAGGGCGAACTAAGCATTTTTATTTGAAAACAGTGGGCTGTTGTTTGCAATGGTTCTGTTAAAAGAGTACTAGCTGGCATCCATAACCGTCCCTCTCCCCTATCCCCCCCCCAAAAAAAAACCCACAATAAATAGCAATCTTATAAACCAAAACCAAACCTATTGCCACCAAGTCAATTCTGACTCAAAGCGACCCCATGGGATAGAGTAGAACTGCCCCATAGGGTTTCCAAAGAGCGGCTTGTGGACTTGAACTGCCGACCTTTTGGTTAGCAGATGAGCTCTTAACTACTCTACCACCGGGGCTAGGGTAAGCCAAGCGAGCAACAATTTCAGTAATTTAATATAAAAGTGTTAGGTCGCAGTCAGTGCTGAAAACATTATAAGAGGTCAAAGAAAACTTTTTGACAGAACAAGCTGATTACAATAGGAGTAACTATTGGCTGCCTTCCATTGTGCACTTGCTGTGTGCCAGACACAATGCTAAATACTTAACATTCGCTAGCTCGTTTACTCCTTACAACAGATAGCTCTATAAGGTAAGTAACATCACAATGAACATCTTGAGGCTCATAAACTCAAGCAATCACACAGCCTGTTAGAGCTGGAGTGGGAGGTCGAATCAGTTCAGTCCAATTCTAAAGCCAATCCTCTTAACCACTTCCCTAGGCTATTGCAAGAAGGGAAAGTTTCCATGCTCCCACATTAGAAGGCAGGGGAGTAATGCATAAAACAAGCAAAACATATAGATAAGCTATACCACAAAGCCCTACACACATCACTTTTTATTTTAAAATGGGAAATAAAAATAAAAAAACAGACAACTTTTGTCTCCAAGCAGCACTGGAAGGAACCCGTCTCTTAGTGGTCACACATGCATATCAGAGATTCTGAGAGGAGACTCATCTGCTGAAACATTATCTCCAAAGCAGTCAGTGATCATTACCTTGGGTCTTCAATGTTATTATATGAGTGGTCTCTAATATCTTTTGGTCAAATTTCCTTAACAAAGACAATATAAGTTTTAAAACTGATTCAAAATATTTTTAAAAACCTCCACTCCCCTTTGTTTTCTTGATAAAAATGTTACATACCAGTAAGGCAAGAAAGCCCTCATGTGGCCAGACCACCTCCAATAACCCTCGAGCAGCAAAGAAGAGTATTCTGGGCGAACTTTAAGTCATACTATCTTTTCTGTATACAGATCTCTAAAGTTAATTCTCAGTTCCTCTATTTTATAAGAAAGGGCCTATTTATAATGAATTTACTGCACAGGTAGCTAAGATTAATGATGATCCAACTCTGGTAGTCTTATTGTTTATAAATCATTTTCTGAGTTTTGTTTGTAAGAGCAGCAACTACTACAAAAAAGTCATGGTTACTTATCTCATTTGGCACAACCTACAGGAAGTAATTAGAAGAGCTCATGTCAGGATTACAGAGTAATAGAGCATGTAGATCTGTAGTGAGATTAAAAGCAGTATTTCTACCTAAGAACATTTTCTTATTTCCACATTACATGGCTTACAAGGTTCTGCACGGCAGGCTCTTACCTACCAGTCCAGCCACATTTTGCACGCCTCAGCCCACTCCCACGTTCCAAGCCTGGGGATCTTCCCTCAGGCCTTGCCTCAGGGCCCACTGTCCCCGAGATAACTCCTGCTCATTCTTCCTGTCTCTGAATAGACATCATTTACTTTGGGAAGTCTTCCCCCATTCTGGGACTAGGTCGGGTCACCTGTTGTTTCCTTGTTTAGCATCAGATACTTTTCTTTCACCAAAACTTGTGTGTTTATTCGTAGAGAATTAAATAATCAACATTTGGGTACTGTCTATCTTCCAACCTCTGCCGTAGTCTTCACAAGGACAGATGGTAAGTCTCTTATGTTTACCTCACTGTCACCAGCACCCTGTGTGGTTCCCAGTGTGCAGTGAGGGCCACTCATTTTTTGACCAACTGACTTATGAAGATCTGACCTCTACTGGCTCTGAGGCAGAGTCATGAGTGCCTAATTCTTCACTGAGAACCTGAGGTGACAGGTTCAGGGCAGCATAGAGCTCTGGCCAGTACCTCTTCTCCCCATTAAGCATTTTTCTTAGGAGCTTCCTCTTTGTAGCGTCCACACTCTAGGAAGGCCTGCAAAGTTCTAAAGCCCTTCCAAGGCGTATCCTTAAATTAAAACCCATCTTCAGCGCTCCCATCCTAAGCTTCCATTATCCTGTTCAATGGATCCCTTGTGTTTCCTCCAGGAACCTAATACCATATCAGGTAAAGAGACAAATCGCCTTTCAGATCCTTTAGCGCAGTGGTTAAGCACTTGGCTGCTAAGTGAAAGGTCAGTGGTTTGAACGCACCAGCTGCTTCACAGGAGAAAGATGTGGCCGTCTGCTTCCATAAAGATTACAGGCTTGGAAACCCTATTGGAAAGTTCTACGCTGTCCTAGATGTCACTATGAGTCAGAATCGACTCAGTGTCAACGGTTTTTTTATTCACATTGATGTATAAATAACCAACAGAGTGAAGAGATGTTTCTTATGTGTATCTGCATTTAGCAGCAGCTGAATTGGCCTCTCTGACCTTGGTCACTAGAAATGAAGAAATTGGCATGGAGAAGAGACAGCACCTTCCCAATGGACACTGGCCAACCACGCCTCCCATACACCCAAACCCCCATGATAAAAGGGCACCCAGGCCTCACACCAAACAGAGTCCAGTCTTGTGTTCTGATACTATCTGTCTTCTAGGCTGTATATCTACAGCATCCTTTCATCCCTCAGACGATCACATTTTTGGTGCTGGCCCTGAGACTGCACCCCACAACCAGACCAGGAGGGTTACAGGAAACCTAACTTTAATTCTGTCATCTTATTAGTCTCATGCAGGTGTCTTAAGTTTCAAAAAAAAAGAAAAAGTTACTAAGAAAGCAAAACCCAAAGCACAAAAACCAAAAAATCTATAGATACTATTTTAGATGTGTCTAGGTCTAAATAAATTTCCAATTCTGATCTAAGAGCTCAATCCCTTTCGGTCAACCGGACCACTTCAACTAGAATAGGTATCTCAGTTCATCCATTTCAGATGTGCCCACCTTTCTTTCTTTTTCCCTCCTTTCTGTTTTATCCAAAGGAGCTGCATCACTGAAGCTTGTAGTTAGTACAACTTCCCAGTATTATTTGCTTAATTGGAAATATAGCTTCTCTTCTCACAGTGTGATTTATCTTTCCATTCTGCTACATGGTCAGCAGGTGCCTGGCACCTAGAAAACCCTTAACAAATACTTGTTGAATAAATTACTGAATGAAGAAATAATGACTTTGACTTGCCAATTAAGTTTTCTTTTCTTTTTCTTTTTTTTCTAGAAGTCTTAGGCTTCCCTAGACTTCAGCTTCTATGTCCAGGTCTCTGTCCCACATGCTGGCTAATTCCCACTTGACTCTGTTTAACGACTGCCTCCTCTCCTTATTGGGCACTCAATTCAGAGAAAAACTTGTGCTTCCTTGGGCTTATCCACTTAGGTGTTCCTTAGGTTTGAACTTCCAGAATCACTTCAACGTTTTGCATAAAAACTGCATAATAGAGTAAACCTAATACATAATCAATGCTTCATGATGGAATTAATTGGCAATATGTCAAATAACTAATTGAGTTTCTCCCAGGTAACAGATGTGCATTGCATTTTACCTATGTTCTGGAAACATCAGCTGCTTGCTTGTCTTGGTCCATCTATGTGATATTCAAATCATAAATCCCCAGGGCTTACATCCAGATGGAGCTTCCTGGCCGAGATGCAGAGAAAAAGGTGATACCTTTTATTGTCCAAGACCACCCACCCCCCGCCCCCAACCTTTAGCCAAAGCAGTTCTACTTATGTCTAATTTTCCCTGGCTCTCAATATTTCCTCTGAATAAAGGATATCATAGCTATAAAAATTAAACAACTAACTAATTAATTAATTTAAATTAAAAATAAATAACAACAACCTGAAAAACACTGGTCAAACATCAGTAAGTTATTTCAAACAATTAAGAGAGGATGGAAAGAAAATTTAAAGTTGCAGTTTCTTTCCACGCCTTGTCAAACACAACACTCATCAAGATTAGAAGCTGAATTGTAGGGCCAGCCTTATATTCATGACTTAATGAAGAATTTAAAATTTTTGTACATGAATTTTTGTCCCACATCCAGACCACCTGTTGTATTCCAGTTACGGTGTATTCGATCTAATTCCAAAACCTTCAGATTAAGTGATGCTACTGTAAATCCGGTTAAGCACTCAGCTGCTAAACAAAAGGTTAGTGCTTCAAGTACACCCTCAGAGGTGCCTCAGAAGAAAGGCCTGGCAATCTACTTCTGAAAAATAAGCCATTAAAAACCCTATAGAGCACAGTTCTCCTCCGACACACATGGGTTGTTATGAGTTGGAATCAATTCCATGGCAACTGGTTTGTTTTTTACAATAAATTCATCCATGGCCGTTTGCTATAAATATGTTTATGTGAGTTATAATTTCTTGCCAGTTATGCCTTCTCACCTACTCTATTTCCTATGAGAAACTGGTTTTCTCCATCACTTTCTGGGTTGGAGTGCACCTTGATGATCAAAGAGAATGCAACTGAGTGTGATTTAAAAAAACAAAAACAAAAACAAACTCACACCTAAGGGGCTGACTATTAGAAGGGACATATAAAGAAGGTTTATTACATCTCTTTTGTAACACAGTTTCACAAATCTTCTTTTTATGATGATAAGAAATGAAGTTCTCAGTGACTGGGACCAAAGATTTTCATAGCAACGTTATACGAAACTCTTGAACTCACACTATATATTATGGATATTGGAAGAGGAGCGTTAAATTTTATTTAAAATACGTGATCAGTTCTCTAAGTATATTTAAATTCACTTAAATGAGGATTGATTAATATAAGCATTTTGGGGGCTTTATCTATAATCTTCTTGGCAATAATTCTGTTTCTATAGTAATACAAACTTGTATTTTATCCTTGTGCATGCATGTGAAATTACAAAAACTTCTGAAATAAAGTTTACATATCATTTGCACATAAATTTCATCTCTATGAGAAGTCCAAGCAGAGGTTTCTTTCCTGAAATCATTTATTGTTATCTTACCACTAAATACATAATTCGCATCTCCCCTCAAATAATAAAAACTCAGCAGAGCTCTATGCCTAACCACTTGCAAGAGATTTCTAAATCACATGATGCGTGGATCTTTGAGTTTCAATATGTAATGTTAAGGAAATGATAATGAAATACTTCACAGATGTCACCTTGGATATTATCTACGTGTTTTATTAGCATAAATCCATTCATTCTTACCTAATCAGTATTCTTTCATTCATTTGTTTCAAATAGTTAGCAAGTTTGCTTCAGTCACACAAAGTGAAACACAACAGTGAAATAGCTGAAACACCGTCCAGTGTCTAACCTTGCCAAAAAAAGGGAGTGTCTAATTTTCATAGTTTCTGTCAGTTGACATGCAAATACGTCTATGTCTTCCTTACTAAAATTCATTTTAATTTTTTTTTAAATAAAGCAGTTTATAATCTATGGTATTATGAGAGTAGTTGTCTTTAGGGTAGGATAGTGGATGGTAAAGGACACATGGGGGCTTCTGGGTTGCTATAATGCGCTACAGCTACATCGGGGGCAATGAAAACCTGTACGCTTACGATTTATGCCATTTTCTATATTATGTTATTCCTGAGTCACAACAGTTAAAAAAATAACTTTTAATTTAGATACCATGTATCTAGCATAGGAGTCCTGGTGGCACAGTGGGTAAGCACTCGGCTGCTAACTGAAATGTTGGTGGTTCAAACCCACCAGCCGCTCCATGGGAGAAAGATGTGGCACTCTGCTTCCTTAAAGATTCACAGCCTTTACAGGGCCATTCTACTGTCTGCTACAGGGTCGTTATGAGTCAGAATCGACTCAACAGCAATGGGTTTGGTTTTTGGTTTATGTCTGTCATAGGACATTTTTGGTGTTTCATGAAATTACGATTATTACTTCAATTGGTACCATCACTTTTTATTTAAAACTAGTCGTTTTTGCTGTCACAGTAAGAGAGAGTAATTACGGTCACGTAACAATGTATGTATAAATTTCTGTATGGGAGACTAACTTGAAATGTAAACTTCATTTAAACTACAACAATTAAAAAAAAAAAGGAAAAAAAAAAAACAACTACTGCTTTTTGCCCTAGGAATCGCAAACATCTAAATCTAAAACTAAATAAATTAAGAAGGATAACCTTAAACATGCCTTTAAAATGACCTGGCTTGTGTGTGCTTAAGTTTGCCTTCTGGGTAGAGGATGTATACAGTAGAAAAGTAAAATATCTAGGAAAACTAGACAATATTTGAAAAAGTAGATACTTTTTCTAAATATACAATAATGTTTTGCAAGTTGACCACTTCACTGAAAATATAAGATCTACCAGTGTATTTTCAAACTCCACTAATATATTTTAAAACTTGTATTACATTAAAAAGTATAATAAAGCATTTAGAGTTACAGAAAGTTCAATTAATATATAAAAAATAATGCAAGTGATGTACATGTCAGAGGGCGTACTTTGTTCACACAAATTTTTCATTCCTTTACATGACTCAACAAAGAAAAATTACCAGCTGTCTCTGAATATTTGAAGGAATGTCATGTTGAAAAGGGATCTACTCTCTTGTTGCAGAAGGGTACACTGAAGAACAGTGAGTAGAAGAAGGAGGCAAGGAAGATTCAGCATTAATTACATTAGTCTCACAAGACAGTAAGTCACCTTGGTAAGCAGAGAGGCCTCCACCATTAGAAATGTTCAAGCAGAGGTTAGACAAACATATTAAGTGTAATTGTATCCATTTCCTGTTGCTGCTATAACAAATTATCACAAACTTACTGGCTTAAAACAACACAAATTTATCATTTTACACTTCTGTAGGTCAGAAGTCTCACTGAGCTAAAATCAAGGTATTAGCATGGCTGCATTGTTTCCTGGAGTCTCTAGAGAAGAATCAATTTTCTTGCCTTTTCCAGATTCTAGAGGCCACATGCATTCCTTGACTTGTGGCCCCTGCCTTCATCTTCAAAGCCTGCAACATACTATCTGCAAATCTCTCTCGGACTCTGACTCTCTTGACTCCCTCTTATAAGGATCATGATTACAATGGGCCTACCCAGATAATACAGAGTAATCTTCTATCTCAAGATCCTTAATCACATCTGCAAAGTCCTTTTTGCCATGTAAGAGATAAGGTGTCAGGAATGAGGAACATGGACTTCTCGGCCGGGGGTCATTATTCTGCCTTCCACAGTGTATATTAGAAAATATACAGAGGGAGGTTAAACTAGATTGCTAAGAGCTCTTCCAAGTTTCAGGTTCTACAAACAAAGCAAGGAAATCAAGTTATCTATTACCTACTATAACAAAAATTGATTGTATTAAGAAGCTGATTCTCTCCACTCCAGAGAGTATTACTCTCTCTGTACTTTCACCTGAGATGGCTGGATAGTTTAGCTATAATTCATTATTTAGAAGAAGTCCAAGCTCCTCTTGTGGACAGAGGCCACATCCTACATGCTTACTGAATATTAAATGACTGACTCAAGAAAGGACAAGCGAACAATGTAGACCAGTAAACAATTGCAGTTCTGTGATAACTAAAGCGAACAATGGAGGTAACGGCAGCCTGCAAGAGAAGCACCTGGCTTATAATAGGGAACTCAGCATACATTGCATGAGGACTCAACTCTTAGTAAAGTCTGAAACCATGTATAGTACATGGCTCTGCCTTGTTGGGAAGTATGTGACTGATAAGCTCAGGCAATTAGAAAGTGTTGGCAATTATGCAACAACCATCCTGTGGTTGTTCCTGGAAGGTGCTTCTCAAGGGCTATGGTGGTAAGTGATTAGGGAATTACTGTCTCTTTTAAAAACAAAAATACAAAAGAAAAAGTATAAGCATCACTCTTCTTCCTCCTTACTACTCATTCACTCACTAGACACTCCTAAATAGGAAGGGAATGATTGGTTGTAATTCATTTCTCAGGAGCTATTAAATGTGTGCCAATGAAACATATGGCTCAACTAATTCATCTCTGAATTTCATTCATCTATATATACCCAACTGTCAGTCTCTTGTAGCCATTTGCAAAGATGGTTTGGAATAGTTACATGGTATAAAGCACTCTGCAATTTGGATTAGTAGGAAGTATTAAATTATACTAGAAGCAATTGACTCAATGGTCATGGTACATATTTAAGTGAGAGACATTACCATGAAAACAGTGTCCACTTAATCCATCAGTGGGAATAGTTTACATTCTTAAAAATTCCAACTGGTTTGCAAAAATTTTTTATGGAAAATTTTCATTATGGAGCTACAATCAGCATATTTATACCAATTAAAGAGAAGGTATTTACACCAAAGGGAGCATATTTATAGCAATTACGTTTCTGTTGAAATCTATTTGATTTCTATTGAAATCATTGAATTAAAAGAAAGAAAATTATTCAAATTAGAAGTCTTCAAGTTGTGTTCAAACACTATCAGATGTACACACATGTAAATACCCACAATCTCAATAATAATAATTGTTAATATTTACTGAATACTCAACGAACATCAGGTACTAGGCTCAAAACACTACATTCGGGACTATCCTTCTGCATTGTGAAGAAATGGAAACTAAAGTTAAGAGAAGTGATAAGATTGTTAGCCAGTGACAAAACTAGAACGTAAAACTAGAACCATGTAACTCCAATTTCCCTTCTTGACCTCCATGCAATACTATCTCTCTGTCATTGATTGGGAGTAATAAACAATCCAATAGTGCTAAGGATGGGGTGAAATATATCTATGTATAATACACCATAGAAAAATAAAACATAAAAATCAGTGTTTGTATAAATTAATGTTCTTAAGCCCTACGTGTATACTTCAAATTTCCTTCTATTCAGTAATTAAAAAATACAAACAACTACCCTGAAGAATTATTTTCACTTTTCTGGGACTTTCTTGCAGTGCAGTTGCATAGAAATTACTTCACAACTATTCATTAAGTCTAGGGAACTTTTAAATCTAGGGAACTTTTACATAATGAGACAAAAACTAAGGTCAATGACTACCGCCCTGATGCAGCAGGTGAAAAGTAGGGTGCAGAACTCAAATTCTAATAAAAAACCAGACTTAATGGTCTGAGACCAGAGGAAGCCCAGAATGCATGGCCCCCGGCCTCTCTGTCAACCCAGAACTGAAACCATTCCCAAGGCCAACTCTTCAGACAAAGATTAGACTGGACTATGGGACATAAAATGATACTCGTGAAGAATGTGCTTCTTAGCTCAAGTAGATACATGAGACTAAACGGGCAGTTCCTGCCGGAGATGAGATGAGAAGGCAGAGAAGGTCAGGAGCTGGTTGAATGGACACGGGAAATCAGGGGTGTAACGGAGTATGCTGTCACAGTATAGGGAGAGCAATTAGGGTCACATAACAGTGTATGTATAAATTTTTGTATGAGAGACTAACTTGAATTGTAAACTTTCACTTAAAGTACAACAATAAAAAAAAAAATTAAGGTCAATGACTAGATAAATATTTCAACCACTGATATCGAAAAGATCTGGGGTAGTGTTCCAAAAGATGAAGAATCTAATATTGTATTTCCAACATAACTCATTCGTTAATTCATTTATACAATCATTCAACAAATATTTGTTGATTGAATATAATAAGTCAGATGCTGTGCTCAACTTTGGGGATATACAGGTGAAAGCATATCTAACCCCCAAATTTCAAAATGTAGACCAGTAAACAATTGCAGTTCTGTGATAACTAAAGCTAACAATGGAGGTAATGGCAGCCTGCAAGAGAAGCACCTGGCTTATAATAGGGAACTCAGCATACGCTGCATGAGGACTCAACTCTTAGTAAAGTCTGAAACAATGTATAGTACATGATGGCTCTGCAAATGAAGGGGAAAAGAGGATTTGTGGCCGAGGGAACACCTTGTGCAGTGGCATAAAGGTCTGTAAGTATGTGTCATGGTCAAGAACTATGACCAATTCAGTATGGCTTGAGCATAGGATCATATGGAAGAATAGAGTCAAAGCTGAAGATGTGGCTGAGAATTGGATCATGAAGAGCCAAAGACTTTGAACATTTTTAGATAATGTAAACATGAATAAAGGACCACCTCCATATCTCTCCATTTCACATTCAGATGAAGCAAATCACCAGGGAGGGCAAGACTTAAGTGGAGCCTCCACCCTCTCTGTCACTCCAGAAAGTGGCTCCATGGTTTTTTTTTTTTGTTTAGAACATGGCATTTATTTCATACATAAAGAGGAAATGCACATAGGCCTTGTTTGCCAAGAAAGATGTTAGGGAAATGATTATTCATAGCAAAATGGAGGTCTGGAAAGGATATATGTAAGTATGCTTGTGGGGAACTGACTGTATTTGTCTGGTGCTGGGGAGGCACACGGGACAAGCGAAGTGCTGAGTAATAGCTGTGGGAAGGAGGGCAGGGAAGAACACTGTTAGGTGGCTTCTGATTGGAGATATGGGGGAAGATCTACATTCTGAACTAGAGATAAAATTTATGCAGGGATGGTGAACAGAGAAGACACATCTATGGGGTGGAGGACAGCTGACAGAATGAGATGGTTCTCATCCTAACCTATGTGTGAACAAAAACAGATGTTGAAAAAATTGGTAATCATGTGAGTGAAAGGAGTAAGACAGGATGGCAAGAGAAAAACAGGGAGGTAGAGGATGATTTGGGGGAAAAAATTGGCAGTATCTGCTTTGAAATAAACTATATTTTGTCTCTTTCACCCACACAAAAGTGAAATGAAATTTGCCAAAAGAAATTTGACAATTGTCAAAGCAAAAAATTGGCTGCCCTAATTATACTTGCTACAAATGAACAAACTGAATACGCTCCATGAATCATTCCCAGAGCTGTCCAGTACACAATTCCTGAATGGCATCCCTATGTTTGGACATGCTGTACCTTACATTTATTTATAGCCTGGCTTGCTTTCACGGCAGACCTAAGTCAGCTGAAAGAAAATTTATACATTAAAACAATAAAGACAATTTAAAAGAATGAGAGCCAAGGAAAATGAAATTAAAATTAGAGCTAGACTGGGAACAGAAGAGCAGAGGTAGGAATATTATTAGGTCCATTTGAAGGCCAAGAGGCAATCCTCATTGCCTGGTTAAGGCACAGGTTTATCTCTAGACTTCCTATCAGTCAAAGCAGAAACGGAAAAAAAGTTAACTATATAGTTTTCTTTATCTGTGTAGATAACATATATTATACATTCTTCAGAAGTATATGTTTGGCCTTTAGATATCAAATCAGAATGAAGGAAGAGTTTAATGTTTGTTATCTGGGATCCATCTCAGGGAAATTAAGATCATTAGTGAATATTTTAAAGAACAAGTCAAAAAGGCCTTCTCCATTTTAAATGCTATATAACATTCCTTTGCATTTTTTTTCAAGAAGCTAACAATGTTTTAGTTAATACTGAGAACGCTGTCTAAGGTAAAATGTAATCCAAATTTCTGGAATTTCTTTAAAGTTTGGTAAGAATTTCCAAAGCAAGAGAAACTGTGGAATTTTTTCATGAAAATATATTAAATATTTAATTTCTATCCTCAGACCTTATCCACTAAGTGAATCTGATTTATAAAAGTGTAAGACCCATGCCTACAAAAGGCTATTACCTGTCATCTTGTAAGGATTATCTGAATTTTCATGAAAAACTGTATCTGTTAAAACCAAAAGACATTTTAAAGCAAGGTGACATTTTTATTTCCATTTTGATTCAAATTATTTTCTAAAAAGTATGTACCTACATACTAAAGAGTTATTATGACAACGTATACTTTGAACAAACTGACTTCACACTAAAATAAACTTGATAAAGTGATTTGAAATATATATTATTATTCCTCTTGCTTCTTGTTCCCAGTGCAGCCTTAAAGCTACTGACATTTCAAGCTCTGTTAATACTTACACTTAAAAAAATATGTATTTTAGTGCACACACATTGTACAACAAAGATGTCACAGTTACAATGAAGACTAAGATTTTTCAACTACATATTATTAAGTTCTATGTCAAATACCACCTTCATTTAGCCTACACGTGATTCCGAGATGTTTTATTTTTACATTATTTTATTTCCAAATTATGGGATGGAAACTTGAAACAGAGAATTTACCTTAGCTGTATATCTAAAAGAAACAAGTCAAGGGATCTGACTAATTAAATTTCAATTTCGAAATAAATGTAGTATAATTTAATAAAAGTATCAGGTTATACCACTACAATAATTATCTGATTTTTCTTATCATGCAGACTTTCCTAAGCCATATAAACACAAATTTGCTTAAGTCTCGAAAGTTGACGCTTATTTTCTAAGGCATAAATAACAAACACAAGCTTCTGAAATCAGTTTGTTGAAGAAGAAAAGATTGAAAAGGCAATAAGGAAATAGGACATTGCTTAATAGGATATTTGACACAATAAAGAAAATATGTATTATAAAAATCATCACCCAGTCTTCTTTATTGAAAACATCTGAAAGTTACAATACGGAAGGCAGTATTATGTATTCATGAATTCAAGAACAGGAGGCAGGTGACTTCTCTACCTGAGGGCATGTCTTCGTAATTATATTTGGCACATGAAACGTGCATCTGTTTGTGAGCATTTTTAATGTGTTTAGCATGTTCTTATTAAGCATAATGAAAATACACACAATTGAATATTATAGGCATTAGAAGATAGTGCAAGGGTATAATTGCACTCATGTCTTCATTTAAGGAGTTCTCTGGATAGATGTAGCTTCAAGGTAATTAATTAATCTTTCCTAAAAATATGTGTGTGTGTATATATATATATATATATATAAACGTGTGTGTGTGCGAGTGTGTGTGTGTGTGTTTATATACATACATTTGTAATTTAAAAAAGGGAGGGGAGTTTAGCCAGGTTTTTTAGTCCATTTAAAATGTTTATTTATTTATATACCACCTCCTTCTATTATGCAATTTAGTCAGATATATAACTTAAGATACAATTAATAAACATTTAAAAAAAAATTCCAAGGATCCTAATCTGTTGCTCTGGTGGAATTTCCTTCACATCTAGACTGTCTTAGGGGAAGACAGTAGACATTCCCAGAAGTAAATACTTCTGGCTATCTAACTATGGTGCTGTCAAGAATAAGAACTTCTTAAGAAATATCACTGCATTTAATCTTCAAAAAAGTGATAATCAGTGAAAAGTGTACCACAGATAAAATATACAACTATAATTATTATTAACATTTTATCAGTAGGTATGCTAAATGATTCTTACTATCAACCATACCTAGGTACATAAACCATAACAAACCATACCCAAATGAATGTAAGTTTGAGATGATATTTCGGACTGTACAAAATAATTAAGAAGCAATTCAAACATACACCTTTCTACATTATGTAGAGAATATTACGTGATTTATTGAAGTATGGTGATAGAATAACTTACTTAGAAGTTCACCAAAAAAATGAATTCACCTGTAGACTGTTTTCTTAATGAATATTTCAATTATTGTTACAAAATTTTAGCGTTAATATGTTTGATGGTAAAGACTATAATGTAATATATAGGTAACTTCTTGTATTTGAGCTGTAAATGTATCTATATCTTTATATCTATTTATGTAAATCTACATATATACATATACTTCTGTGTGTGTTTGTATCTCATACTGATTTTTAATGTCATCATTCAATTATATTATTTTTCTCTTGAAGTAGGGTTGGCAATGACTATCTTAAACTATGGGAGGGTGCATTTTTTTCCCCCTAAGAATAAAGACTTTAATCCTTAAGCAGTATGGAATACGCTCCGCAATTTTTCTTTTCTTTTCTTTAAGCCCCTGGATTTAAAATAACAAAGTATCTCAAGTCAATTATTCACATTCTAATTAGGCTGAAAAGCATATGCTATTTTTTTTATATACAAATCTCCAAAAAGAAGAGAGCTGCAACAGATAACACAGTTGCATGCTTCCACTTTGAAGATAGGAACTGAATTTCACTATATGATATTCAGAGTTTACTGATACATGAAAATTGTTTGGGGGAAAATGCTTTATTTCTCAAGTATTCGGTTAAGTATTTATTACAAAAGTTCCACATAATGATGTGTTATGTTTTCTAAATAAAATCCTTTGAAATAAAAAAGTATATAAATATAATTGTTTCCTTTTGTACTGTCAGTTTAATATCATGTGTTCATATTCTACAGGCACGTGATTTGAATGTAACAAATGTATACGAATAGTTTAAATATATAAGCAAAGAATTATAACTTCAAGACAGTGAAATATTAACCTATGTGTTATCCAGGTATATTTATATCAGAAATATAAAAGAAAAACTCTTATTACATCAACAAGGAATTGTAGCTTTTTGTCTCTCTATAACAAGTTCCATTCAATAATTCTGTCATATTCAATATTATGACCATGTACTGTTTTAGAAACAGCTATATTTAAATAGAAAATTATGGATTAAAATAGAAAGGAGGGTCCCTTCAATTAAAAGAGTAAGGACCAAAGTTGATTGTTGGAGAACTAAGAAAGAGAAAGTTAAATCAGCTAATGGTATCCCAATTTATCGTCCCAGGTGAACTGAGTCTCAGAGAGTGGAAATATTTACAGCTGTTGATATAAGGTCAATTTGAGACCACTCCGAGTTCTAAATTTGAAAAAGGTATTGTTCAAGTAGCTGTATGTTTAAAGGAAAATAGATGACTGTGTATTTTACAGATCCATGATTTTAATATTTATACTGAGGGAAAAAACATCAATAAATTTATGTCAACCTGAAAGTAATTGGAGGGGTTGTTCACTGCTAAGTATAAAAAAGACATGATGTATAACCATAAAGTTTTTAGTTTCATGCTTCACAACTCACTCATTAATAAAGAAGGTAAGCACATAATCACAAAGACCAGGAAACTATTTTTCAAATGCACAATGGTCTAGGGTCCAAAAAATAGTGACATATTTTAACTTCGGGAGAATATTCTGCTGTGGGAAGCCAAGCTAAATCCAATGTTATTCAATACTTATGTCAACACTTTGCCTATGACACAGAATGAACAAAACATGAATTTTGCACACATTACTTGTTTTGTGCGCAAAACTATTCAAACTTTGAAAAAGACATTAAAGTTCCATGGTAACATGTAAAAGAAAACAACAAAAAAAATCAAATCAAGATTAGGCTAATTTAGAAATTTTTTAAAATGGTGCATATCTAAGTTAGAGCCTTGGTGGCACAGTGGTTAAGAGCTTGGCTGCTAACCAAAAGGTCAGCAGTACAAATCCACCAGCTGCTCCTTGGAAACCCTATGGGGCAGTTCTACTCTGTCCTATAGGGTCGCTATGAGTCAGAATCAACTCAATGGCAATACATCTGAATGTGGAACTATCGGAGTGAACAATCCAGTGAGTCAAAGTAAAGAGCTCGGATAACAAAGTAAGTGAATTAGCACTTTTGTAATGTCCTGTGCATGTGGTGTACCTGGTAAGCCCTGGTCAGCAAGCAGAGCCATGTGGATGATGGGATCCATTCTTATATCCACAGTCACATGTCCAGTCCCTGGGTGGTCAGTCAGGCTCCCAGGAGACGAGTGACTATGGTGGGGAAGGAAGGGCACTCTTTGGCCATGTGACAGAAATCTCTTCTGCAAACTCTTTAGCCTTTAGGAGATGAACACCATATTCTAACCAATTTAAATTGAATTGAAGCAATGTAGAAACTGTGAAGTAATTGTTCCTTCATTCTGTGAGTTATAAAGGCACTGATAACTACAATGCACTATCCATTCAGATTTGCATAACGAAAGAGATGCTTTGCAAGACAGCCGCAGAGATTATCAAAGGGTTGAAAAATAATACTGTAATGATGAGAAAGGTGAAATACTCTGGGTTTTCAAAACAAATGGGCTTAAAGAGGAATTTGGAGGATTGAAGTTTGCTCCAAGGAAGTTTCTCCTGACATGGTGGGTTGTTAAACGTTAAAGTGGTTTGCTGAGACTGCAGTAACTTCAATCCTGGGAATCTCAAAAACTGGAAAGATTTAGACTTAAACTGCTCAGAAGGTTTGAATGTGGGCTTTATTTAACTAAAACTCTCCAGTCCCTTCTAACTCAATGAGTTTAATTGCAAGTGCAGAAGTACACAGTACTTTTCATCTACTACTGATTAAGTACCTATAGGTGGGAAGGGAGTTGCCATAACTTACTTTTCACAGTACATAAAAACATGTGAGGCAATAGTTTATCTTATTAGGAGTCTTACTGACATCTCTGAGTATTTACACTTCCTGATTTCAGATTTCTCATGCAAATCATATATAATACTTAATCAAAGGTTTTTTTTAAAAATGATATATTGCAATTTTAAATAATTCATGCTAGTGAAGCATTAAACTGTGTTGGAAAGTGCCAAAAATTAAAAATAAAAATCAGGCAACTTAAGCTTTCATCTTTATATCAGTACAGACTTAACATACTGATATTTACATTAAACTGGAAAAGTTGATCTTTAGACACTTAATCACTTACTAATAGTGCAAAACATTGTTCATATATCATGCTATATATATATATACACACACATATATGTACATTTTCTTAAACTGTCCGTGTAGTATCTACTAAAGAATGAGTTAATAATATATTTAAGTCATAGATTTTGGAAAAAATCATTTTATGTTTAATGAAAGATTTTTAAAATACAGCAACTAAAAAGTATTTGAATAAATTGAATAGTAAACTACACTGAATAGTTTACTACATTGAATAGGAATCACTTAAATTGCATTTTTTGCTGTATCTGTATATACTACAATATACTGTCCAATTCAGATTTTCATAAAGAAATCTTTAGTGTCCCTTAAAGAATCTATATAGTAAAGCATTAG
The DNA here is from genome assembly GCF_000243295.1 of Trichechus manatus latirostris. NCBI lineage: Eukaryota > Metazoa > Chordata > Mammalia > Sirenia > Trichechidae > Trichechus > Trichechus manatus. The sequence goes on along the minus strand of NW_004444021.1, from coordinate 9,860,163 downwards.
ATTTAGTCACGTTTCGACGCCCAACACCTTCCTTTTGCCTCTAAGTTGACGAAAAATCTATAGTTTACTTCCTTCTAAAATAACAGTAGCATTATTAAACTAACCCCAACCGATGACTTCACAAAAGCACATCATAAAGTGCCACTCAAACTTTCGAGGCTACCCAAATCAGCAGATTCATAACTTGACATAGCACAGAGAAGCTACCTCCACAGCCCTGCAGTTAATTCCATCAGTAAACATTTGCATTCATCGCACTATAGATCCTAATGACTGTGTTGAAAATACACAAATAAACATACACCCCTCTTGTGTAGCAGTCTGTCAATAAATTGTATAAAGAGACACAATACACCTATGGGAAAGGCTTATGTCTTAGATATCTACTTCGCATTCATTGTACCAGTCTTTGTACGCCCAGGACAATCTCTCTCTCAATATATCTTTATGTTTACACTGATTTTGAAAGTGTGTGTATGTGTGTGCATGTGTGTGTGTGCGCGCAGGTTACCGGTGAGGGAGATCCGTTCTTGCAGAGGGGCCCTCTGAAGACTCCTTTAATGCCCCGATAGTGCCCATTGCTGAGATGTCTCGAACTGATGACCAGGTAACAAGCCATGTGGGTCCAGGCAGGAGGCACAGTCTCAACTCCTCAGCAGGCGACCAGCGGTGGAAATGCGGGCTGGTTTCTCAGCAGCAACAGTGACTGCCACCTCCTGAGAAGAAGCGGCCAGTAGTAAGCAGGGGACGCGGCAGCAGCGCGTCCCAGCTTCTCGCCCCGCGCGGGCCCCCGGCTGCTGGCAGCGGCTGCTCTGACGGCGGTGGTGGCAGCAGTGGCAGCAGCCACAGAACACTTACGGGACTCTGCAAGCCAGTCCACATGCTGCTCTGACGAGGTGGCTGCTCAACCGCCGGCAGTGTTTTGTTGTTTTTTTTTTTTTTAAGCACAACTTCCTGAGGCTGCCAGGGAATCAGGAATTCCTCCTCCCCTTTCCTCCCGCCCCCGGCCTTCGCGCCTAGTGCACACCTCAGAGATGCTCAGGCGCAGGTCCATCCTCTGGCCGGGGGCGTCCCAGGGCTGGGCTGCAAGGCCAGGGATTCAGCTGTAGCAGCAGCAGCCAGTGAGGGGAGAGTGGCGGGGAGTCCTTGGGAGCACCAGATAGCTGCCCCCTCTGCAGTAGCGGTGGAGGGGGCGCAGGGGATAACCGGAAGGCTGGGGTGAGGACACAGATTTGGGTACTCGGAGACTTTGCACAGGGGCAGTTAGAGCCACTGCTTGGCTCCTGGCCACCCGGGAGGTGAGGGGCGCGTCGGGCAACTACGCAAGGAGCTGACAGCTGCCGCGGTGGCGACGGAGGGCGCTTGGGACTGCAGGACGCACCGCACTAGCATCTTGACATCAGCCGCCCTAGCACCCTGGTCCTTCTGCCCTGTCTCTGGGCCAACTTTCCACTGTGTTTAGTGGCGGGGGACTGGAATGACAGAGGAGGGCCAAAGTGGAGGAGACTGGGAGGACAACAGGATTTGCTTTACTCCTTCGCTTCCTGCTCGCCTTCAGCATTTCTTCTGCTCTTGGCTGAAAGCTGCATTGGCAGAAGCAACAGCTCCCCAGCCGGCTGTAAGAATGAGCTGTGCAGCCCCAAATAGGGCACACAGATTAGAAGCGCTACCAGGGACGGATTAACCAGTAAGGTTTGTACGCATGTACAGTAAGCAAGGTACGCCCAGGCTTAACTGTGTTTACTTACTAATCTGTAGTGCACAGTTTCACCACATCATGTGGTGAAAAACAGATGAGATTGTGCACTATATATTAGTGTGGTGAAACTGTGCACTACAGATTAGTCAATAAGGACAAGTGAACTCACGCGTTCCTTGTTTATTGGGCAATCCGTCCCTGAGCGCTATGGTAGGTAATGGATGGAGGAAGAAGTACATTTTAGATAGAAAACTTATATAACGTATAGAAGTGAAACAGGTCTACAAATGTGAGGAAATATGCGCATGTACCTGGAATTACACAGATTCACTTACAATCTTTTTTGTATCCTTAAAGAGGCAGATAAATATGGTCTAGATAGGACGTTTATGTCTTCACAACCCCCAGTAATCACTCATCAGAAGTAGTTTTCTAACAGACAGTGTATCATTTACTGTAAGTAAAGCCACTAGGGAGCGAGCTGCATTGAGCATAAAAGGCCTGGGCGGACAAGTGCTTTGAAAAGAGGGAAGCACATCTAGGGTCTGAAATAGCATTCTCCAGCACCACACCACACACACACCCCCTCCCCCCGGCAGCCAGCGGGGGATTCTGTAATCCCTCTCAGCCCCACCTCCTCGTATCTGGGCTGCCGAGAAGGCGAAGGGTCAAGCGCCTCCTTTGCTCCTTAGCCTGAGCGCTAGAATTAATTGAAAAGTTACTGCTAATGCTCCCAGCCCTCTCCTCCTCTTCCATCTCCCACAACGTCACATTTGCACCCTGGCTGACATTGAGGACCTCTCACAATAGACAAGGAAAATAGGTCATTTAATTTTCCTATTCAGACAACTCAGAAAACTCTTAAGCAAATATTTCTCAATTATTATAACTTTTATAAGTAATATAGGCTTGTCTTTTGGTTTACAGTATTAGAATAGCTCAGTATTCTTAATAGTTTATAAGAAACATAATTTTACTCACGTTAAAGATTTTAGATAGTCTTTTTCAAGTGGTTAGAAACCTTCCTAATATGTAAGGTAAAAATGTCCAAATGCATTGCAATGTACTAATTGAAAATTATTGAATCCAAGATGTTGCTGTTGTTACTGTTTGCTGTCCAGTTGATTTCAACTCATGGAAAGCCCATGTGTGTAGAGTAGAACTGCTGCACAGGGTTTTCGAGGCTGTGACCTTTCAGAAGCAGATAGCCAGACTTGTCTTCCAAGGCTTCTCTGGGTAAGGTGAACCACCAACTTTCATCTAGCAGTCAAGCACTTAACCATTTGCATCACCCAGGGACCCAAGACAGTGCAATTAAAAACTTGAAATTTTTTAAAAATTATTCTTGAATTATTTTGTTTAATTATTTTGTCAAAACTTTTGAAATTAAAAAATAAAATCTGTAGAGCAGTGACAATAGATGCAAAACACCTCTTTCTCTTGAGATCTGGTGTTTTTAATATCATTTATTCAACTTAGAGCTGTAAAATGTTTCAAGAAGCCAAGAACAAGAGTCATTATTCATTTATAGACATTAGAGACACTCTATAGAAAGATAACAACATATTTTCAAATAGTAAAACTTCAAAAATAGGTGAAAGATTTGCCAAAACATGAATAAAATAGAATTTTAAAAAGAGATAGTGTGACTCAGTCTGTAACTACTACTTCACTCTTAATAAATGTAGGTAGAACACAGCATGCAGGACCTGGGTACAAGCATCTTCAAGTAGAATCATTAGAGAGATGAATAATGTCACATTCTCTCAACAGCATTTCAAGGATACCATGCATTCTTCATTAATTAAATATACTTCCTAACAATGTTTAATTATTTCTAAGAATCAGCCATACTTATCTAAAATGAAAGGGCTAACTTGAATGATCAAAAAGTGTAAAAATTAAATACACCATTGGATGAATATGTCTGTCTGTCTGTCTGTCTGCAGGCTGTGCTTCAAACTTCCAAGCAGCTTTAAGACTGCTAGGAATGAGACACATACACTCACTGGCATCAACCATTCCATGGGTGCTACATTCATTTGTGATCAAGCCAGACACACAGTGCTGGCAAAGTGAAAGCCATTATTGTTATTTATAAAAAACAAATGGTAAACAATAACAACAGACACTCAGAGAGGAAATGCTTGCCCTTACCCAAATTGCCCAAGTCCAAATTCTTCTACCCCGTTCCCCTCTCCCTGTTTTCCTTGATGTTCAAGTACACTAAGCTTGTTCCCACCACAAAGCCTCTCTTCCACCTATTCCTTCTAAAGAAAATGTTCTCATCTGACACTCACAAGGTAAACATCTTCTTATTTTTCAGGTCAGAGATTAAAGATTATTTCTTCAGAGTGGCCCTTCCTGACCACCCAAGCGACTGAAGCTACCTGGGCTCTCTCTACCACAAGAACCTATTTGTGTAGCATTTGCCTGGTGATCTGCTTCCTAAAAGTCACAGCCTTGAAAACGTTGATGGAGCAGTTCTACTGTGCACGCACAGTCTCCATGAGTCAGAATCAACTCAATGGCAACTAACCGCAACAACAAAACTAATATTTTGATATTTTTCTTGCACGTTAGTTTATTATTTCTCATTCTTGAAAGTCTGTTCTATAAAAGCAGAGACCTTCTCTATTTGTCTACTGCTGTGACCCTAACACTGAAAATCATACCTTGCTAATGCATAGGTTCTTAATAAGTATTTGAGGAGTGAATGAATAAATGTTTTCTTTTTAAATCTCCTAAGAACAGTTAAATTTTTATAGAAATATGTGTGTGTGTGAGCAATTTTGAAATTTGAGTTGAAATATTTTAGGTTTTTTAGGTCTTAATCCTACTAAACATTTGGTCAATTTAGTCCAATAAAAGTACTAATTCCATTATTTAAACTCTCAGCCTCTCCTCTCAAATATCCTGCCTCTTGAAAAACTAACTAAAGTAGATCCTATATATTAAATCATACTAAAGTCTTTATTGCTTAGATCTGGCCCTTTTAAGTATGTGACATCCAAAAGTGATATTCATTGCTCCTGAAACTAATTAAGCCTATCAGGCAGCCAACCCACTGTCACTGAGTTGATTCCTCCTCATAGCGACCCCATAGGTTTTCTGAGGCCGTAAATCTCTAGGAAGCCGACTGCCAAATCTTTTCCCGAGGAGCTGTTTGTAGTTTCGAACTGTTGCCCTTTCTGTTAGCAGTTGATCGCTTTAACCATTGTACCACCAGGTCTCCTTCTATTAGGCACAAGGAATTTTATTTAGCAGAACTCAGAACTTCAAAAACGAGGAGACTGTGAGCAGCTACTCTGATGCCTCAACTATATGAGATTGAGAATGGGATGTTGCAGAATCTGCCTATTATATTGAGAAAGCAGAAATCTAGATTGTTTATATAAAATTTCCTAGTATTTAAATATTGGTAATAAATAGAACGTCTTCTTTTTAATGGAGCCCTGGTGGAACGGTGGTTAAGAGCTCAGGTTGCTAACCAAAAGGTGGGCAGGTTGAATCCACCAGCCACTCTCTGGAAACCCTATGGAGCAGTTCTGCTCTGTCCTATAGGGTCTCTATGAGTCAGAATCTACTCTACGACAATGGGTTTGGTATTGTTTGGTTTCTTCTTCTTAATAGATTGGGAGATTTCAACAATAACACCATATTAAGAGGGTAAAGGCAAACTACACTGGAAAATGATACCAACTATATATAAAGGTACAATGAAGAACCCGTATCCAGAATACATAAAGAACTACTACAGTCAATAACAAAATACAAAAATAAAAATATGAGAGGAATTTCAAAAGTACTTCACCAAAGAGGATATGGAAATAGCCAATAAGCATAAGAAAAGTTGGCCAGTATAATTACTCATCAGAGAAATGCAAAATAAAACAGGAATGAGATATCATGGTTTCCAGAATGACTAAAATTAAAAGTCCAAAGTACCAAATAGTGGTGGTGGTGGTGTTAGGTGCTATTGAGTTGGTTTTTACTCATAGCGACCCTATGTACTACAGAACGAAACACCGCCCAATCCTGTGCCATGCCCACAATCCTTGGTATGCTTGAGCCCATTGTTGCAGCCACTGTGTCAATCCATCTCATTGAGGGTCTTCCTCTTTTTTGCTGACCCTGAACTTTACCAAGCATGATGGCCTTCTCCAGGGACTGATCCCTCCTGACAACACATCCAGAGTATGTAAGATGTAGTCTCACCATCCTTGCTTCTAAGGAGCATTCTGGTTGTACTTCTTTCAAGACAGATTTGTTCGTTCTTTTGGCAGTCCATGGTATATTCAATATTCTTCGCCAACATCACAATTCAAAGGCGTCAGTTCTTCAGTCTTCCTTATTCATTGTCCAGCTTTCCCATGCATATGATGCGACTGAAAATACCATGGCGTGGGTCAGGTGCACTTTAGACTTGAAGGTTACATCTTCGCTTTTCAACACTTGAAAGAGGTCTTTTGCAGTAGATTTTCTCAGTGCAATGCATCTTTTGATTCCTTGACTGCTGCTTCTATGGGTATTGACTGTGGATCCAAGTAAAATGAAATCCTTGACAACTTCAATCTTTTCTCCATTTATCATGATGTTGCTTATTGGTCCAGTTGTGAGGATTTTT
>NW_004444021.1:9843314-9850837 GCF_000243295.1 Trichechus manatus latirostris | reverse complement strand
TCCTTGACAACTTCAATCTTTTCTCCATTTATCATGATGTTGCTTATTGGTCCAGTTGTGAGGATTTTTGTTTTCTTTATGTTGAGGTGTAATTCATACTGAAGGGTGTGGTCTTTGATCTTCATCAACAAGTGCCTCAAGTCCTCTTCACTTTCAGCAAGCAAGGTTGTGTCACTGTATAACGCAGGTTGTTAATGAGTCTTCCTCCAATTCTGATGCCCTGTTCTTCTTCATATAGCCCAGCTTCTCGGTGAGAGAAGTGGTGAGGATCTGGAAATACGTTACATCGCTGGTGGGAGTGTAAATAGGTACAACCCATTTGGGAAACTGCTTGTCAATATCCATTAAATCTAAACTTATACTTATTCTATGACTCAGCAATCTTATTCCTAAGTAAACACCAAAAAGAAGTGAGAATTTATATCCACATCCACCAAAGGCACATACAGGAATGTTTGCAGCTGTTTTATTCTAATTGCTAAAAATTGAAACAATGCAAATGTCTATCAACAAGAGAAGGGATAAATAAAATGTAATATATTCATCAATGAAAATTATACAGCAATAAAAAGGAAAAGTAACTGTTACATGTAAGAGCTAACAGATGAGTATTACAGACATAAAATGAGCAAAGAAGACAGACTCAAATGACTGCAAACTCTATGATTCCATTTATATAAAAATTCATAAACAGGCAGGACTAGTCTATGATAGAAGTCAGAATAGTGTTTATCTTTTGGGTGGGGTATATTGTCTGTGAAGGGGTATGAGAGCCTTCTTGAGTATTTTCAGTGCTTTATATATTTATCTGGGTGGTGGTTATGTACATGTGTGTATGTAAGTAAAAATTACTTGAGTTGTACACTGAAGATTCAATGGGATACCAGTACACATCCCCCAGAGTAGTTATAAAGAAATTAATGGTACTGGATGTTGGCAAGCATGAGGAATATTGTACCTTTCATGATGTTGTTGTTAGTTGCTGTCCAGATAATTCAACTCATGGCAACCCCAAGTGTGCAGAGTAGAACTGTCCTCCATAGGGTTTTCAAGGCTGTGACCTTTGGGAAGCAGATTGCCAGCCCTTACTTCTGAGGCACCTCTGGGTAGGTTTTAGCTGCCAATCTTTCAGTTAGTAGTCCAGTGCTTCACCATTTGCACTATCCAGAGACTCCATATATAAATTAGTACAATAATTCTAGAAAACTATTGGCAACTTCTGCTAAAGTTGCATATTCACCTACCCTGTTTGTTAGATGCTGTCAAGTCAGTTCTGATGCATAATGATCCCATGCACAACATGGAATCCTCGTAATTGTTGCTATGTTTGAGCCCATTTTTGCAGCCACTGTGTCAATCTACGTTGTTGAGGGTCTTCTTTCCTGCTGATCCTCTACCTTACCAAGCATGATGTCCTTCTCCAGGGACTGGTCCCTCCTGATAACAGGTCCAAAGTACTTAAGAAGTCTTGCCATCCTTGCTTCATAAACCAGCAATTCTCTGCCCCATATATAGTCACCAAAATACCCATAATAGAATGTTTATTTAAAGACTATTCCTCATTGCTCAAAACTAGAAACAATCCCAATGTTCATTAACTGTAAAATGGATAAAAATTGTGACATACTTTACAGTGTAATACTAGATAGCAATAAAAATGAACAAGCTGTTGCTACACAAAAGAAAATGGATGACTCCCATGGATATCCAGTTGAACCCAGAAGCCAGGCACAAAGAAGTACATTATAAGACTGTATTTATATAAAAATTCAAGAACTGGCAAAACTAGTCTATGGTGTTAGAAATCAGGAGAGTGATTACCTTTAGAGGGTAGTGAAGGGAAGAACATAAAGGAAGAGTGTAAGTAGCAGATAATATTTATCATATTGTACACTTAAGATTTGTTCATTTCTTTATGTTACAAATCATTCTGTAAAATATATTCAAAAATTTAACCCCCTTCTTTTCAGATGAAGAAACTAGGGCCCAGAGACTCTTAAAGATTTGCCTCAAGTCATGTGAAAAAAAAAAGCCAGTCTTCCACTGCTGTCTCTCTAGCATTTTTCTTTTTTAATTTCACCAGCTGAGTGTGTAAAAGAGATTGCAATATACTGTGATTCTCTCTTTCATTAAAATAAGCTATCATTACTATATGACACTATGAAAAGCTATCCAATTTTTACAAATAAATTCACCAAACAAAATACTTTTGAGAAAGTCTTCAGAAACTCTACGTAATTTGTACGTTTTTTTGTTGTTGTTGTTGTTTGTTTGCTGGTTTCCCAAGCACTTCTTCTTCTAATTTCTTTTATTCTAAATTGCCTTATAGGTTTACTAACTGCATCTCTTTCCTCATATTGGTCTTTTTTGGTTTTTGTAGATCTGATCAGTTTTACCCAAATATTTAGCTAGACTAGAGTTTAAAGTTTTGAAGTAAGAAAAAGCACTATTTTTTTAGTTGACTGCTACCTAAGTTGATGACTCCAAATACAGCTATTCATTCTTCCTGTTTGCCTTTAATCAGCACTTCATTCTAACGCAAACTGCAACTACAGAAGAAAACACAGCCAGCCCAGTGAATATTTTCCGCTCACTGAAGGAGAGGAACTGGGCTCAAATGCCTCATGTGGCTAATTCCAAGTTGCCCCAGATGCCTAGACCTATTTATCAAGCCTTTTTTTTATCTTTCGGGTCTTAACTATTGGTCAAATTTTCTACTGCAAGTAGCTACTATTTCAACTCAGTTTCTTAAAAATATATTTTTTCTACACAGGCTTAGGAAGTCATAGGGAACAGATGAAGACTTTCAGTATTTTCACAGTGGTAACTCTGAAAGTAAACACAAACTTCCAGATGGGAGGCCCTATTTCTGCTTACAGGTATACTTTAAAAATAAAGGCGGGTCATTACTTTTTAGCAGCATCTTGAAATCCATAAGGTAGTGATGTTCCCCCTGAAATAGACACAAGGTTAAAAAGTGGGGAGAAAGTGACTGAAGGGCCCTGTCATCACTAAAGCAAAAGGTACTATGTGTTGAGTACTGCCTCCTAGCAGATCAAAGAACAAATAAAGACAGGATGATGACTTAATCAAAGTCAAGAAAAAGAATTTAGGATAAGGTTGCCTTGGGTCTATATTCAATGACTTAATTTGCAAAGGACACTAGTATGTCAGACGGCTAAATTGTCACTCTGATCTACGAGAATAGTTGGTAAATGATAAGTAATCAAATTGATCTCCTGGCTTTGTTTAAAAAGTGTTTTCTAAGATGTGGATGTTGTTGTTAGTTGCTGTTGAATTGATGCCAACTTATGATGACTCCTTGTGATATGTTTTAAAGTGAAAAAAAAAGTTTCAGTTCAATGGTCGAGATTAATTAAAACTACATCACAGAGAAAATTTTGATAGTGCTGTTTCCCTGAGTCATCAAGTAATTCAGATGTTCTCAGCTAATCAAACAGGACCCAGCCATAAATCTCAAACTGTAGAACCACGAGTCCCATTTTGCTCTCCTGGCTCTCCTCAGGAGCAAAGGAGGCAGAGAAAGACTTCAAATAGACAGAATCATAAAAAAAAAAAAAAAAAGGAAAAGAAAAACAGTTCCTTCTGGTTACACAGCATTTTGGGGTTTGAGTTTATCGTTTTCAAAACCGTGCTTCAAGCTTGACAAAAACGTGGAGAGAGATGAGAGAGCTGCTGCCAGCAAACGCCAAGAAATACGGTCGCCATCATGTCTGGTCATTGCAGAGAATGCTGGTAAGGTCATAGCAGGATGGTAGTGTAATACACTGTGGCTCGGACCCTCTTTTGTTTTCTGGTTATGCCACGTCATATTCAAGAGCAAACTTCATTCATTTAAAGAGAATGTCTTTTCCATACTTCACCTCAATTTTGAGATGTTACACTTTTAAAATACAACCTTGTGTATATATTTCAAATTCAAAATGAATCTCAATATATGTGTAACTTTACAAAACCTGCTTTCATCACTTTGGAGATAATACAAGACATACAGGTTTTTAAGACCAGCAGACAAAAAATTTCCATTTTTTTCTCTCAGTTCCCACACTGCATATTAAAACAAACAAACGAAAACCACAGTCAGTATATATTGAGGTGTGTGTTAGATAAAGAAGAGAAAGCGGCCCAGTGTTAAGAGCTGCAGTGCGTTACGGCTGGTAAGAAAAAGGTTGCCATTTTGAATCCACCAGCCGCTCCTCGGAAACCCTATGGGGCTGTTCTACTCTGTCCTTCATGGTCGCTTTGAGTTGGAATCCACTGGACAGCAACAGGACTTTTTTTTTCTGTTGTTTTTTTTTTAAAATCAATATACCAGATACTTAACAGTCACTATGTCATTTCATCTCCACAATTGCTTTAATGTGCGTAATAGTACTATAGTTTCATAGAGCAGGAGACTGAAGCTCAGAGAATTTAAGAAGTATATCTAAGGTAACATAGTTAAGTGGTAAAGCTATTATTCATGCATGTAGGACTCAAAGACTGGACTCTTCACTACTTTGCTTTTTATCCTTTGTCATTCTGCCTCCTCAGATGATCAAAGGAGTATAAGCAACAGGGGCTCTTACTTTCATCAAGCTTAAAATTCTCTTGAGGAAAAATGGCACATATGGATATTTCACTAAACTAGAGACATGACAACCCAATGTAATATATGATTCTGGACTAGGTGGTGGATTTTTAAAAATCTATACAGGAAATCTGGAATATAATTAGAGAAATTTGAATTTGAGTGATAGTAGATAATATGACTGTATCAAGTTTAAGTAGATAACGTTACTGTATTGAGTATCAAGTTTAAGTATCTAACCCTAACTATAACCCTATTATGCAGGAGAATAACCTTATTCTTAGGAGACATATGCTGAAGGACTTAGTGGTGAAATGTCAAAATACCTGTAATTTATTTTCAAATGGTCCAGAAGAACTATCTGTTTGTAGAGAGAGAAAAATGTGTGTTTATAATATGTGCATGTATGTGTGTGAGAGAGAGAGACAGAAAGAAAGCAAAGGCTACAAAACGCTAACAGTGGATCTAAGAAAAGGGCATAGGGTGTTTGTTTTATTATGCGTTTTTTTCTGTTGGTGGAGAAAAGTACAAGGTCATGTAATGTAGCTTGTAGTTGCGTGTGACAGCATGCACAGAATTATCACATTATCAATACATTTTGTAAAAGCAAGACAATTACCAGAGTTGTAGCCAAAAATCAAAAGTTATGTGATCAGTATAAAAATCAGTTATGCACACTACCAACCTCACCCTTGATCATTTTTCTTTTTGAACTTTGAGAATAAGAAAGTATAGGAGAAGAAAAATACTTCAGATCTATTTTTGCAGAGGACTGAAGTCTTTGGGTTAAAATGAAGTGATAATCTTAATATAATGTGGTCTTGGAGACAGTATTTGGTTACAGTCAAGACCAACTATATAATTTACAGGGCACAGTGCAAAATAAGAACAAAGGGTCCCCTGTGGGGATATGTGCCATTAAAATATGGATGTATAAAGGCCTCTATGCTGCATAGCATGTTGAGACTTGTCCCCAACATGTTGAGACTTGTCATGACTTGTTTTTCCAAACCCCTTCCTGATTGGCTTGTTTACCTGAATTCCTCCTCCCTTGCCTGAAACTTATTGTTATTCACCCAAAGCCCATTGTTCTGTTATTTGCTTCACTGTTTGCTGTATTGACTATAAAATAAACTCCTGGGACTGAAGCCAAGGTTCGACTCCTCAGAGTGACCCTCCTGACCCCACTTCTCTGTAAGAGTTGTGGCATTGGTTACTGTCTCTGCCGCCCTGACAACCGTCGCCGCTGCGACAGTCCCTTGTTCACATGGTATTAAGAATTTCGAGAAAGTTATAGTAGAGCATTAAATCAATTGTGAGGCCCTTGTCATTGTGGTGTCCTGTGTAAACACAGAGGTTGCACGCTCACAAAATCGGCCGTTATTACATGTAAATACATTGAATATGTCAGAGCTGTCTTTTCATATTTAGAAAAAAAACCATAGTCACTCAACCAGAATAAAGATGATGTTGAGCCATTGTACCTGTGTCAAGAACTGTAGTTGAACTAAATGTCCTCTGTGCTCTAGAAGGCACTCATTCCATACATAAGTACAATAATTTTAGTAATATTATTTTGAATTAATATTATTCATACATTATATTTTTTATTTCAAATATAAACTCATATTTTAATGATTTATACCTCATGACCCAGAAATCTTAATATTTTATATCATATAGGAGGAATATATAAAAACAGTTACACCATCAGACACATAAAAAGGCCTATGTGAGCTGTAAAGTGGATCTGGTCTTCTCAAAGGTGTCCATGCTTTTAAAATAAAGGAAACTCTGAAAATAATTTTGCAATTTAATAATAACCTACCAGAAACATGAGATTTCACTATGTTTAATTTCACATTTTCAATTACATATAGAAGAATTGCATTCATACTGTCAAATGGTGCTGAAATGATTGTCTCATGACCTTGTGCAATTTCTAGAAAGAAGGGGAACTGCAAGACTTTTTCCTAGAAAAAGTTTGTTTATCTGAGATAAACAAATCAAGCTAATAAACACAGGCTAATAAGTTTATCTCATTACCATTTCACAAAGTTTTTTAATGTTACAATAAGTCAGTTTTGTTTTGTTTTTTTAATGCTGAAATGCTTATCCTGTAAAATGCTCTTTTATTAGGATAATTTTTCATCTCCTACTATCTGGTAAGACTATTTCATTGGTTATCATTAATCACACTTTATGCAAATCACCTGCACAGGCAAATTGCCAGGACAAAAAGGTCCTAATGAAAATTTATATCTATTTTTTCATAAAACACTGTTGGTATGAATTAGACCATATTGGTTATAAGGCCTAATATCTAATTAACTTCTAGGTATAAATATAGATTCATTCCTTGAAAACAAAGCTGCATTTCCTGACCTTGGAATATGGAACACTGAATTTTAACCCTTGGGCTTTGTAAGATATTGTATCTTATCTTCTTAAAGAAAGGTCTCCAGATTTTCACGCTAAAAAAAGGTGAAGAATATAAGATGAATGCAATTGTCAGGGTGATGGCTGTATGTTTCATGTCAAAAAAAATCCCTGCAATATGTCTGTATTTTGAGTACAAAAAAAAAAAGGATAGCTAGCCTTTCACACATTATTAATTATTCTAATTTTAAGCAAGAAATGATCACATATTTATTAGCTCTCATTTAAAATTTACCTATTTGAACATGTAAAATATACCTGGAATATTTTATGATTCCTTTATAATGGAAAGAATGGATTATTGATGAATATTTTTTAAAAGATACTTTTAGATCCCTGAGCAAAATGGAACTCTAGGCAGAAGCGCCACGCCGACCTTCCACAGCAAAGATCCAAAAAACTAAGCCAAACAGAGAAAACAGCAATCCTGAAACCCTAAAACATCAAATGAAGAGATAAAGAACTCCGCCAAGCACCAAATGGAGTGAGAAAA
>NW_004444021.1:9841513-9842998 GCF_000243295.1 Trichechus manatus latirostris | reverse complement strand
CTGAGTGCCATTTGTTGGCTGCTAGTGTGGCTTTTTTCCACTTCTTTTGATTTCTTCCTTACCTCTCACCACCTCCCCCTCCTTTCACTCAAATACCTGGCTCCATGCGCCATCTTTGCTTCTTCCTGAGGGGCTGTGGAGCTCCGTTTGAGTGTGGAGCTTCTTCCTGGTCTGGGCTGCCATGCTGGTGGGATCCCGGGACTTTTGTTTGTTTGTTTTGAATTGTTTGTTTGTTTTCCTTTCCTTTTCTTGAGTCGGGAGCCCATTCAGGCTGGGCGGTGCTGTGCGGCTTGGGACCTACCTCCTCGGCTTACACAGACAGGCAGAGGGATCCCTGAGAACATTTCTTTTTTCATGGTTTTTTTTTTTTTCCCCTGTTTTTTGGGGGGCTTTTCTTGTTCTTTTTTTCTTTTTTTAAATTTGTTTTGCTTTCTTTTCCCTCCCTTTTCCCTTTTTGTCTTTCTTCATTACTCAGTTTCTCATCTTTCTATACCTTCCTTCTCTTCCTGTTCCCTGAATACCTGGTGCTGAATACCTCTACGCCTTCTAGCCAGGCTGTACTGCAACACGTGAGAACAACTTCCCCAGAACTTGCAGCTGCACCGGAGGGATGCCTGGGAGCTTTGCTATTCTTTTTCCTTTCCGATTTTTATTTATCCATTCTTTTCTTCTTCTTCTTCCTCCCTTTCTGTTTTTCTCCATTTCATAGTCTCTCATCTCTCCACAGCAACAGCAAGCTCCCCAGCACTCTTTTTTGTTTGTTTGTATGTTATTGGCTCCATTTCCTCTCTCCTCTCTCCCATATCCATCTTAGCTCCACACATAACAATCTCCCCCCTCCATCCTGCCTACCTGCACCATGCACTTAACATCACACCACCCAGCACCACAGGCACAGCTTACCAGAAACTGCCTTGCACTGATTACCAGCCCAGCCTGGTGGCTGTAGTAAGTGCCACAAACAACCCATCCCAGTAACTCCTCATCAGCTAGACCTGCCCTGCTGTACCATATCTGAGTGACTGACCCTGCCAATTGGAGAAGGAGGCAAAAAGTATCAGTCCCACAGGTGAGCAAACAACAAAGAACACACAGACCACCTGCTCAGACATAGCCAAATTAAAAAAAAAATAAAAGGAGGACAAAACAAACAAATCTACAATCAATAAACAAGAAAAATAACTACTGAATGCCCAGAAGACAGCAGACAATATCAACACATTTACAAAAACAGGACAGGATGGTTCCAATAGGAGTCCAAAATAAAACACCAGATGACTTTACAGTAGAAGAAAAGGCACTAGAACTACCTGATAGGGAATTCGAATCTCTAACACTCAGACTTATCCAAGAGTTGAAGCAAAAAGCAGACAAAAATGAGGAAAAAATAGACAAATTCATGGAAAAGGCAGACAAATTCATGGAAAATACAGACAAAAAATTGGAAGAATTCAGGAAAATAATGCAGGAACAAATTGCCAGAAT
>NW_004444021.1:9753471-9835638 GCF_000243295.1 Trichechus manatus latirostris | reverse complement strand
TAACCAATGTCATAAAACAATATGTGTACTACTGTTTAATGAGAAACTATTTGTTCTGTAAACCTTCACCTGAAGTACAATAAAAAAAAAAAAAATGGGGGAAAAAAAAAGGTACTTTTACCTAAGTTGCTTTGGGGAGTTGGTTAATGCTCATCAAAATAATTGTTTTCTTGTATTTATCAAAACTTCTAAAAATTCAAAAATATTAGCAGAGATTATCAAAAATATTTTTAATAAAGTAACTGTGAGGCAGGGCCGACAGCTCTACCAGATATCAAGTCACAGTTTAAATCAATGATAATCCCAACAGTATGCTACTAGAACAAAAACAAGTATGAAGTTAAATAAAACACAGTAAAAATACATAAAAGAAACTTTATTACAGAAATTTTTATGTGACATAGGTAACATCTGGAGAAAAGAATATTAGCTGATAAGTAAATAAAGATAAGTACTTAGCAATTGGTGGAAAATTCCCAATGGATTGTCAAATTAAGTGGAAACAAATCATATAAAAATTTAATATAGATCATTAGAAGGAGGAGAAATGTGTAATATATACGCTGCTTCTTCAAATCAAGACCCCAATAATTAAATGGACAAAGGCTATAAATAATTTACATAAAATGAATTTAAAACTATTTAGAAACTCATATAAACTTTAATTTTGATTCCAAAGAAATGTAATTAAATTAACCTTTAGGTAGCATGTTATTCCATTTATATTAAACAAATAATTAATATTAATATCAAACCCCAAAGATAATGGCCTCGGGGTCAAACTGGTTGATGTTTGTACTCTGATGCATCTGTGTCCTGCTGCAACCCTTGTAAAAGGCAAACTACAGTCTGTATTAAGAGTTGTAGATTTACTCCTACCATTTCTCTGAATACTTACAGTTCTCAGAATTTCATGTAAGGAAATAATTTAGCTTCAGAGAAAGCTATATGTACAGAACTCTTTATGATAGCAACCTAACAATAATTAGAAAAATGGAAGAATGCTTAAATTAATAATTTTGCATCAGCTGCAGCCTTAAAAATCTTCCTTAGGACATTTTAGGAAAATTAACATGATTATAATATTCACGTGGAATAATAAATGTAGGAGAATCCCTAGAAAGTGTTGGCAACATTTGATTCTTTGATTATCAGTGTAATCTTGGTCAAGATGCAGCAGGGTTTAGGGGTACGCTCACCTCTCAGCCTTAATGAAATGTAATTTAACAATATGTGACAAAACTTCTAAAACAAGTGTATTAATTAGTATAGAAAAACTTGCAGAATTTTTTTTAAAGACCTCAAAATATATAACAGATCAAAAACAATAGAAGTTTGTTTTTAGGTCAACTAACAGCTCAAGATGGATATCCTTTGTTCAGTCAAGGGGAAGCTCCCTCCACATGGTAAGTAAGGAGCAAAAGTTTCTTCTGCCTATGCCCCCCCCCCAAAAAAAAAATTATCATTGACTCATATCAGCAGGATTTATGTTATCCAGGGTCCACTGGGACACATGGGATCCCAGACAATGGGTATCAAAATCCATAACTCATAACAAAAATTCTGAATTGGTCCTTTAATCAGCATGCCTTCATTAGTAGAAACACATAGTATCATCAAAAATTTCAAAGGAGAAAATAATTGAGTCTTGAAAGGGTTATAGAAGCAGATTGCTAGGCCTTTCTTCTGTGGCAGCTAGGTAGCTCAAACCACCAATTTTTAGGTTAGTAGTTGAGCTTAAATCATTTGCACCAACCAGGAGGCCTAGAGGAAATACACTTGCTTTTTAACAACCTTAATCCAAAGATGGTGCAGAAGACTCACACATCTATTCCACTGGCTAGAACTCAGTCACATGGTCATATTCAACTGCAGTGAGACTGGGAAATGAGCTTCCTGATGCCCAGGAAGCAGAGCAAAACAGTAGTACACACATTGTTTTATGACATTGGTTAACAACCCCATCACATGTCAACCCTCTCCCTTCTCGACCTTTTTTTTTTTTTTTTGTGAAAATATACATAGCCAAAGATACACCATTTCAAAGATTTCTACATGCACAGTTCAGTGACATCAACTACGCTCTTGCAATTGTGCTACTATTCTCACTTTAGATGAAGGTTTACAGAACAAAATAGTTTCTCATTAAACAGTTAGTACACATGTTGCCCTATGACAATGGTTAACAACCTCATAACATATCAACACTGTCCTTACTCAACCTTGGGTTCCCTATCACCAGCTTTCCTGTCCCCTTCTGCCTTCTAGCCCTTGCCCCTGGACTGCTGTGTTTTGTACATGGCTAACTGTCTCTGCCACAACATACACATTCTATGATCTAGCAATTCATCTTTGGGAATTAACCTGAAAGAAATAAGTGTACACATTTATAAAGCTGTATGACAAAGTTTGCTTATTCATGTTCATAGTAATAGTGAGAATAATCTCCAATGATAATAATTTACAGTACTTCAAAACAATGACCTATTATCAAACAATTTAAAATAAAGAATGTAACATACTGACTGAAGGACTGAAAAAGTCAGGTACACAAAAATATTTATGGTATGATTCAAATTCTATAATAATCAAAACTACAAATAAATACAGATATGCCTACAGATATAGATTCATATAGAGATATAGATATAACTGAATGAGAAAAATAAGGATGTATTTGTCTCACAATTGGTTATTTATTTTTGTGGTAGAATTTCAGGTGATTCTTTTTTTTTCTTTTGTATTTTCTGCAATGACTTGAATAATTGCAATTAGTAAATTCAAAAAATATGTTCAAATATTTCAAAAGCAGATTATAAAATGTTAAGAATAAGCAGAATATACCGTTGTAGGATAGCATGATTACAAATATGTATTTACGCACACATGTATATACACAAACACATAAAAAAGACTATAAAGGCTTTGGTATAAATGTATATAATTATGTCAGGGTTTTGTTATTATAGATGACTTTTCCATATTTTAAAATGTCATGCTATTTTAACAATTTTTAAGGGGGAGAGACATTTAATGAGAAGAAAAATATCATTTTTAATCTAACTATAATTTGCTCTAAAAGCCCGAGAAAGATTGCAGAATTATTCTGAGGGACAGAATTTTTTTTTTTTTAAATTACATTAGAAAATTACTTTTGTTGGTTACTTCTGATTGTGAAAGTTAAGAAAAGCAAAATCTTTGCTTAGATAGTGTGTTGTGGCTTTAATGGTATCCCTCAAAAAAAAAAAAAATATGTCCACATCCTAATTTCCAGAACATGTGAATGTTACCTTATTTGAAAAAAGGATCTTTGGAGCTATAATAAGTTAAGGATCTTGAGATAAGATCATCCTGGATTAACCAGGTGGGATCTACCTTCAATGATGAGTGTCCTTAAAAGAGACAGAAGAGGAGAGACACATAGAGAGAAGGCCACGTGAAGATGGAGGCAGAGATTGAAATGATGCATCCACAAGCCAAGAAACACCAAGGATGGCTGGCAGCCACCAGAAGCTGAGAACAGGCAAGCAAGGGAATCTATCCTAGAGCCTCTGGATAGATCATGGCCCTGCTAACACCTTGATTTCAGACTTCTGTTCTCCAGAACTGTAAGAGATCTACTGTTTTAAGCCTCCCCATTTTGTAGTAATTTGTTATGGCAGCCAAATGAAACTAATACAGAGTGGTTATACAAACTGAAATAATTTACTCAGCATAATAAAGTAGCAAGAACACAGAATATTTTCCTGGTCACTGGAGAACATGCTTGAGTATTCCTGAATGGGGAGAAGAGAAGAAAATGGGAAACAGCTTCTAGGGAGAAAATAATGTGGGTATAAGTTGGCAAGCAGAACTGAGATGCGTATGACCAAGAAGGTGCCAAACTAAATCACTTAATGTTACTTTCTTGTTATTATCTGTGTTGTGCTGTTTTGAACTTCATCTCCATTCTTTATCCCTTGTTCTTCAGTAAAAGTTTATGTGACACAAAATTCATGAGGGAATGGTGCTTTAGGGATTTAACGACCAGGATCTGTGTTCCATATCTAGGGAGAGATGAGGAGGAGAAAGCAATGAGGGAAAGATGAGAAACAGAGAAGGAATCAAGAATTCAGCAGCAGCGTGGAAATAATAATAAACAATGAGCGGGAGAAAATGAGGAGCCAGGGAGCCTTTCATAATACATGGGATGCGTCTCCAGTGAGGGGATCTGGATAATAAAGGAAAAATGACTCCAGAGATTACTGTAGGCCAAAGGACTTGGCCAACTCAGGCAAAAGAGGTTTGGATTACAGAAGCAGACATCAATTTTAGGCAGAAAAAAATTCCAAGTTCCTTTTAAACAGGAACGTGCCACCTAGGGCCACATTTCTGATCCTTTTTTTCTTCCTCTTATTCTTCCATCTCTTTGTGTTATGGTGTGGAATTTTCTTACTACGATGCATGGTAGAAACAGTCAAGTAAAATAGAGTCAACATCAAGAACTTGCTAAATTACCCCAGGGTAGTTACTGTGAACTAACTATGAAAACAGAGATCTTGCGGAACTAAAGTGAGGAAAAATAAATTAAGGCATCCATCTTTAAGAGCTCAAAGGATGAAAAAGGATGGAAAAAGGATGAAAAAGGATGGAGATTCAAGCAGAAGTAAACACAATGTAAGAGAAGCTTGCAGTAAATGGATAGGAGGTGAAAGGCAGGAAGTTATAGGAGTAAGGTAGTGACAGAGATGTGATTAAAAAAATCAAACAATGAGATAAGGAAAAGGTGGAAGGAAGAGAGAAAAGAGATCAGCAAAAAAAAAAAAATGAGCTGGAAATGGAGAAGCAAGCTTTGAATGCAAAACACCGTATCATCATCATAAGGCAGTTTATATTAACCATGAATATATTTAGAGCATATGTAAAATCATTTCAACTTTCTGGCTTTTAATGAGAGGTATAGCCAATTTAAATTTTAATTTAAATAACACTTTTCAAAGACCATAAAATTCTGGAGTTCATCAGGATTTATCACACTGTAAGAGAACTTAGGTACTCTGGAAATGCATTAATTCTTTTATGAAATTTGGCTTTTATCACAGAACCAGCTGTTTGTTAAATGACTCCATGACCTAAAAGAGTTCATTTATTTCCCAAAGTGAGTATTCACTCCTAGGGAGCATCTTTCAAATTCGGAGACCTCAGTTCAGGCTTGGTGGAGCAATGCTAATGATAAAACCGCACTTTACTGCTTCTATTTTCAATAAATCATTAGCCTTTTCTACTTTCAACACTAATTTTGTTATTTATGTGAATTAAGATAAACTCTGAAAAAACAACCATCCAATGTTATCAAATTTGAAAAGTGTGACTTTGGAAAACTTAGTCATTCATTTTATTTTTATAGGAAAGAAGTTCATTTTTAAAAGATGAGATGTGAAGGTGATGAATATGTAATAATGTTTTCATACACTTGCCAATTTAATATGTTTGCATAAATATTTAATACATCAATCTTTCCAAGAAGAACATGTTCTGCATTTCACTGTGTCTTTTCTTTTTCATTAGATCAGCCTATTTCCAAAGTTCTCAGAGAAGTTTTTATTATTTGGTGGACATTTCCAAGACAGTGATCAAGCCTTCTTATATTGTGAGTGTATAAGAAAATGTAGTTTTTATTTAGACTCTATGCTATATCATTATACATCTGTATATGTGATTTATAAGAGTAAAGCCTACTTCAGTTGATTCAGTATTCTAAAAAGTATGAAAAGCATAATTTAAATCAACTATTGAGAATGAAACAAGTGTGTTGAAAGTATTTTAAATTTCTGTCCAAAACCAGGAAAGCTTTTGGTTAATGCTAACACTACAACTTTGTCCAGGTTTGAGTTACTTTGATAAAACATGTGAACATTTATCATGAAATTTAGTTTGGCTCTCTTCAAATTATTATCTCTTTAAGGTTCTGTTCAGCTAAACACAACCCCTCCATTAAACTGATCTCTATAAATCTCATTCAAATTCCATTACTCTTCCAATATGGTTTCTCAGATCATATACAGGCTGTCCCTGGGTTACGAATGTCTGACTTATGGACAACTCCTACTTGCCCTTTAAAACAAAAAAAAAACCAAACTCACTACCAAAGGGTGGATTCTGACTCATAGAGACCCTATAGGACAGAGCAGAACTGCCCCATAGGGTTTCCAAGGATTGGCTGTTGGATTTACACTGCCGACCTTTTGGCTAGCAGCCGAGCTCGTAACTGCTGCACCACTAGGGCTCCTTTTGCCCTTTAATAATATGTAAATTTTTCCTCACTTTGAAATGATCGAACCAACCCCTACTTGCAACAAATTCTTCATCACAATCACCTTTACTTGCTGCCTGTGCAGCTTTTAAATCATTGCAAAGCCTTTGAGCCTTTTCTTGCAGTTAAGTAAGGCTAAATAAGAGCCGTATGCACCTGTTCCAACTGACTTACAAGTTCTTAAATATGCAGCAACAGATCTCATTC
Organism: Trichechus manatus latirostris; assembly: GCF_000243295.1. Classification (NCBI taxonomy): domain Eukaryota; kingdom Metazoa; phylum Chordata; class Mammalia; order Sirenia; family Trichechidae; genus Trichechus; species Trichechus manatus. The sequence continues at coordinate 9,829,139 of NW_004444021.1, read as the reverse complement.
ATAACTCGGACTGCCTGTATATCCCTGATAATTCTGTACACAGTTCCTGTCAACGATACTTTCAATCTGTTGGTTCATTTTTTGCATGTACTCTTTGAGGTTATATTTTACATATATGAGTTTGCTACATATTAAGACCATTCAATTTTCACCCTATGTGGCTATTCTTGTTCTTTTGTATCCCACCCACTCCCCAAACACACACATTTTCAACGGGAGTTGATATTTTTAAAACCTTCAGAACGTTTATAGAACAAACCTGCAGACCAGATAGCAACTACTGGGGACTTGTTCAGTTCTTCCTAAGCTTAAGAAGCAGCCTTCTATCAACTTTTAACTTCCTTGCAAGTCTTCAAGGTCTAGCAAGACATAGCAGACCCTCCCAGGAATCTGCACATGCAGTTGGGTACCAATTTTCACCCTAAAAAAAAAAAAAAAAGTTAACAGGTCTCCATAGGCTGGGCCTTTCTAACAATGCAAGAGTTTATGTGTGTGCTGTCTGTTTCAACAGAAAAGCAACTGGGAGCTGGAGAGCTGATAGGAATTCAGAGTGCTATATTCCTCAGAATCCTTTGGCATAAGGTTTGGTTTAAGTAGTTATACAATTTGAAGACATGGGCATTCATATGTAGAACATAAGCTCCTCTAGGGACAAAGATTTTGTCTAGTTTAATATTCCTTCTGTGCTTATCAAAGAGCTTCATGTATGCTAAGTGTTCAACAGTTGATTTTAAAATAAATGAATTAGATGAGGACACTGTTTGTAAAAGGAAAAAATGACCAGTTTTTTTAATGTGCCATTTATAAGATCGAATAATGAAATGGATTTCTTATTGGGTGAAGCAGATCAGGACTGGTTCTCATCTACCTGACTGGGCACTGTGCTTCAATTTCCGTTGCTGGTTATTTCTCACATTCCCACTTTTTAAATGGTGGCATAGCCTAGAGCTCTATTCTTGTATTCTTCTCTTCCCCAACTGCATCCACTCCTTACGTGATCTCATTTAGACTCATGACTTCAAATGCACTCAACCTCATTAAAAATTCCAGACCTACATCTCCAGGTGGAACTTCCTTCCTGAACTCTAAATTAATATATTCAAATTGCTTACTTAACATCTCCAGTTAGACAACTAAGAGGCATCTTAATTTAATGTATTCAAAACTGAACTCTTGATCTCCCCATATCTTTTCTTCCCTTGATCTTCTACTTTTCAGTAAATGGCAATTTCTTTTTTTTTTTTTCCTGGATACTTAGATCAAAATATCTGGAGGCATAATTGGATTTTATCTTTCTCTCATACCTATATCCAATAAGCAACAAATACTCTCAACTTTTATTCAAAATATATTCAGAATATGACCACTTCCAGTTACTTCCACTGCTACCACCGTACTCCATGCCACCATCAGCATAAACTTCAACTGCTGAGCACCCAAGCAGAGAATCCAGCCTCTTAATGCCTGGACTTATGACCTACAGAACTCTGAGATCATAAGTGGTTATTGCTGTGAGCCATTATGTCTGTAGCAACTTGTTATTTAGCAATAGAAAACCAATAAAAAAAAAAAAAAGCATCTCGGTTATATCAATGAGTATAATTCATTTAAACTCATTCAAAAAAAGAAACTAATTTTTCTAATTTGGTTTCAAGACTAAAGAAATATATTCTGCCTAAAGGTAATATAGGAGCCTGGGTGGTGCAAGTGGTTTGCAATCTGCTGCTAACCTAAAGGCTGGAGGTTCAAACCCATCCAGCAGCTCCACGGAAGAAAGGCCTGGCAAACTGCTTGCATAAAGATTATAGCCAAGAAAATCCTATCGAACAGTTCTACTCTGCAACACACAGGGTCACCCTAACTCAGGGCCCAACTCGACAGCAGCTAACAACAACAACAAAAAAGATGTATCTAAAACACAATGCAGCAGAAATGTTAAAAATAGAATGAACAAAGCTTTGGCAAATAAAAACAAACATAAAAAGCTGAAATGTCAATACTAACAGAGTAGACTGAAGGAAAAAACTGAAGAGTCAATGAGAATTCTTTATACTGACTTGATGAAAGATGTTTATGAAAGATTTCAACACACCTTTATCAAATTTAAGTGGGATTCACAAAGTTTAAGTGTTTGAGAGGATGGAGCTTGGTGGCACCAAGAACAGATGAGAAACAGTGTGGATTCAAATTATTACTAATAATCTTTGCTGAATTTCAACTCTGCCCTTAGCTCAAGTCCTGAGGTAAAAACCTGAAGGGACACTAATTTCTCCCTTCATTTCTCATAATTATTGTAGTTATATTGAAAACTTGAGTGCTTAAACTAGAATCAGAATCTTACATTTGACTTAATTTTGTACTTTTCCTTTATGCCAACTGTGTTACATATATCTGTTAGAGTATGGATGGACATTATTGACAAAATACTAAATAAAAAAATACATGCATTGTGATGGTAATTAATCCAAGAATATCTTGTGATATTGCTTTATTGTGGACTTGAAGTATTTTTATTAGAAATTTTATAGTTCTCATGTAATTAAACAGTTCACCTGTTCACTCTTTAACTGCACTGCAAATTCCATGATGTGAAGTAGAGTAGCAGGCTTCATTATTGAGTGGGATTTGAATACACCTGAAGGTAAACAAAGAATTTTCAAAGCATTCAAGGACACTGATGATTTTCAGACGCTTAACGTCCGTGTGGATGTTTTCCAATACTGATCTGAGGAAATTGGGCATTGCCGATTCTTCATTCCTATCTGCCCTTTCATAATCCCATCTCCTACTTTACAAAAGAAATGGTTATCTCTTACCCATCTAGAATGTTACCATGAAGTGTGTTCCTGACTTCTAAAAATATCCCAGGCATCAAAAAAGAGTCATTTAAAATATTGGTGCCGATGCTGGCAAAGTGAATAACTCTAATGACTGTTTAACAACTTGTTTTGCCAATCAGGTGGATCTAAATTCTTTGCTTTCAACAAAACAGAAGGAGGATGTAATCATCTTGATAGCTGATATCATTAAAAGTAATTCTTGTGATTTTTGCATATGGCTATAATGAGTTCAAGAAATCAAGCAACACTGACACTTTCATTCCCATCTTCTCAATTATGTGAAAAGAATTTTCAGCACTTACATTCATAAAAAGAAAAACCAAAAGCAACAGATTTTATTATACTCTGTCTTATTCTAACAATACTTAATATTCATCTATATATAAAAGAATTGAAAAAAGTTCCATCTTTCTTATTAAGAAACGCATGACCAATACATTTTACTTTTTATCCTTAATAATTATTTATCAACATTTTAATATATGTATATTGTTTTGATCACTTGAGAACTAATAAAATTGTATTGAAAACTTAGTTATGAAGATATGCCTTAATATGAATATAGGAAATTCTAAAAATTAATTTTGAATTGCTACACATTTTTGTAGATTAGTAAAATACGGTGGTGAATAAAATATGTCAAGCATAAAAATACTACATTAATATAAGATGCTGTGAGAGTTGAAGAATGGAGTTCAGGTTCTAGGAGAAAAAGTTATTATATAAAAATTTTAACGATAATAAAAGTCTGTAGTTTTTAGAAATAAATGATGGTAAGCATCAAGCTATTGTGGCATTTAGATTCAATTGGACACATTCAAGAGGATAATTTCAAGATTTTTAGATGAGAATATTTCTAATATGTCAAAATTGCATTATTTATGACTATTTAAAAATTTCATGAAAAATTTTCACTATCAATTTTAACATGCGTGAGGGGGGAGCGTAGTTTTCACAATTTATTCAGAGAGTATATGAGCAAAGAAGTATGAAGGCATTGCCATAGAAGAAAGGGCTTTGTATTTTGGCATACCTGGGACCTAATACAGCAGTCCCTGCGTTATGAATAAGATCCATTCCTAACTCTGTCTTTAAGAATTTGTAGGTAATTCAGTACCACTGGGGAAGAGTTGCTTCCTCAGAGTAGAGCCGACCTTAGCGACATAGATAGAGTCAAGCTTTTGGAACCTTCATTTGCTGATGTGGCACGACTCAAAATTAAAAGAAACAGCTACAAACATCCATTAACAATTGGACTGTGGAATGTATGAAGTATGAATCTAGAAAAATTGAAGTCATTAAAAATGAAATGAAACACATAAAGAGCAATATCCTATGCATTAGTGAGCTGAAATGGACTAGTGCTGGCCATTTTGAATTGGACAATCATAAGCCCTACTATGTCAGGAATGAAAAATTGAAGAGGAATAGTGTTGCATTCATCATCAAAAAGAACATTTCTGTACGGGGAAAAATAAAAAGAACATTTCAAGATTTATCCTGAAGTACAACAATGTCGGTGATACGATAATATGCATACGCCAACAAAGAAGATAATGTGACTATTATTCAAATTTACACAATAACCACTAATGCCAAAGATGCAGAAATTGAAGATTATTATCCAACTTCTGCGATATGAAATTGATCAAATATGCAATCAACATGCATTGATAATTACTGGTGATTGGAATGTGAAAGTTGGAAACAAAAGAGGATCAGCAGTTGGAAAATATGGCCTTGGTGATAGAAACTATGACGGAGATCCATGATAGAGTTTTGCAAGAGCAATGAATAATTCATTGCAAATACCTTTTTTCAACAATGTAAATGGCAACTATACGTGTGGACTTCACCAGAGGGAATACACAGGAATCAAATCAACTACATTTGTGGAAAGAGATGATGGAGAAGCTCAATATCATCAGTTAGAGGAAGGCCAGAGGCCAACTGCAGAACAGATCATTAATTGCTCATATGCAAGTTGAAGTCGAAGGTGAAGAAAACTAAAACAAGCCCATTAAAGCCAAAGTATGACCTTAAGTATATTCTGCCTGAATTTAGAGAACATCTGAAGAATAGATTTGACACATTGAACACTAATGATTGAAGACCACATGAGTTGTGGGATAACATCAAGAAAGCAAAAGTCAGCCTGAGCTCAGAAGAACTAGATGGTACCCAGCTAATACAACCAACCACTCTGATACAGATTCACAATAGAGGGTCCTGGACAGAGCGGGAGAATAATGTAGAAGAAAATTCAAATTCACACACATACAAAAAAGACCAGACTTACTGGTCTGACAGTGACTGAAGGAACCCCTGAGACTATAGCCCCTGGCCACCCAGCTAATTCAGAACTGAAGCCACTCCTGAAGTCCATCTTTCAGCCAAAGATTAGACGGGCATATAAAACAAAAAATAACACACGAGGAACATACTTCTTAGTTCAATCAAGTATATGAGGCCAAATGGGCAACACCTGCCCAAAAGCAAAGACAAGAAAGCAGGAAGGGACAGGAAAACTGGACAAACGGACACAGGGAACCCAGAGTGGAAAGAGGAAGAGGGAGAATGCTGACACAATGTGGGTATGCAACCGATGTCACAAAACAATTTGGATATAAATTTTTGAATGAGAAACTAATTTGCACTGTAAACTTTCACCTAAAGCACAATAAAATTTAAAAAAAGCAAAGGTCATTAAAAAGTCAGGAAAGAAATAAAAGACTAAAATGGATGTCAGAAGAGACTCTGAAGCGTGCACATGAACATACAGTAGCTAAAGTGAATGGAAGAAATGATGAAGTAAAACATCTGAACAGAACATTTCAAAGGATAGCTTGAGAACACAAAGTTAAGTATTATAATGAGATGTGCAAAGACTTGGAGTTAGAAAATCAAAAGGGAATAACACCCTTGGCATTTCTCAGGCTGAAATACTGAAGAAAAAATACATGCCTCAAGTTGCAATATTGAAGAATTCTATAGGGAAAATATTAAACAAACTAGGAAGCATCAAAAGAAGATGAAAGGAATACATAGAGTCACTGTACCAAAAAGATTTGGTCAACATTAGCCATTGCAAGAAGTAGCATATGATCAAGAACCAATGGTACTGAATGAAGAGGTCCAAGCTGCTCTGAAGGCATTGGTGAAAAACAAGGCTCCAGGAACTAACAGAATACAGATTGAGATGTCTCAACAAACGGATACAGCATTAGAACTGCTCACTTGTCTATGCCAAAAAATTTGGAAGACAGATACCTGGCCAACTGACTGCAAGAGATCCATATTTGTAACCATTCCAAAGAAAGATGATCCAACAGAATGTGAAAATTATTGAACAATATCATTAACATCACACACAAATAAAATTTTGCTGAAGGTAATTCAAAAGCAGTTGCAGCAGTACATTGACAGGGAACTGCCAGAAATTCAAGCTGGATGCAGAAGAGGAAGTGAAACAAGGGATGTCATCACTGATGTCAGATGGATCCTAGCTGAAAGCAGAGAATATAAAAAAAAAAGAGTACCTGTATTTTACTAACTATGCAAAGGCATTTGACTGTGTGGATCACAACAAATTATGGATAACATTGCAAAGAATGAGAATACCAGAACACTTAACTGTGCTCATGAGGAACTTGTACTTAGACCAAGAGTAGTTCGAACAGAACAAGGGGATACTGTGTGGTTTAACGTCAAGAAATGTGTGCACAGGGTCGAATCCTTTCATCATACTTAATCTGTATGCTGAGCAAATAAAGAGAGAAGCTTAACTATATGAAGACGAATGGGGCATCAGGATTGGAGGAAGACTCATTAACAACCTGCGTTATGCAGATGACACAACCTTGCTTGCTGAAAGAGAAGAGGACTTGAAGCACTTACTGATGAAGATCAAAGACCATAGCCTTTAGTATGGATTACACCTCAATATAAAAAACAAAACAAAACACAAATCCTCACAACTGGACTAATAAGCAACATCATGATAAATGGAGAAAATATTGAAATTGTCAAGAATTTCATTTTACTTGGATCCACAATCAACACCCACGGAAGCAGCAGTCAAGAAATCAAAAGACGCATTGCATTGGGAAAATCTACTGCAAAAGACCTTTTGAAAGTGTTAAAAAGAAAAGATGCCACTTTGAAAACTAAGTTGTGCCTGACCCAAGCCATGGTATTTTCAGTCACCTCATATGCATGTGAAAACTAGACAATAAATAAGGAAGACCAAAGAAGAATTGATGCCTTTGAAATACGAAGTTGGTGAAGAATATTGAATATACCATGGACTGCCAGAAGAACGAACAAATCTATCTTGGAAGAAGTACAGCCAGAATGTTCCTTAGAAGCAACGATGGAGAGACTTCATCTCATGTGCTTTGGACATGTTATCAGGAGGGACCATTCCCTGGAGAAGGACATCATGCTTGGTAAAGTACAGGGTGAGCAAAAAAGAGGAAGATTCTCAATGAGATGGATTGACACAGTGGCTGCAACAAAAGACTCAAACATGAAGAAATGATTGTGAGGATGGCGCTGGACCAGGCAGTTTCCTTCTGTTTACACTGGGTCACTATGAGTGGGAACCTGCTCAACAACACCTAACAACAACAATACCCCCTTTCAAGGTTGTTGAGAATAAATAATTTATAACAGAGTAGACCACTACTTGGTATTAGTACCTTCTTCATATGTTCCACTGTAGCTAGTAGGGTAGCTCACCTATGGTACGATTCAAGGAATCAAATCAAATATGTTGATTTGATTTCTAATAATCCACTTTTGCCATAATAGTGTCTCTAGAAATTTTTCCTGTGTTGACAAGGAGAGTTCTGGATTCTGTCCAGTATCTGAAGATATGGATGCTATTATAATAGACCACTTTTTTAAAACATATATATTTTATTATTCATCTGAAGTAATTTGGTTATTTTAAGAAGAATCTATGAAATTTGCATGGTATTTCCCATACATTATAAAACATGTTTGCCATAAAAAAGTCATAAAAAAAAGAGAGATGTGTTTTCTTCAAGAAATAACAGACTGACTTATAAAATGGTTCACGAAAACACTTATCTACTAGAATTAGCATATTTTGTTGTGACCAGTGGAGTTTTCCATCCACAATATTTTCTTTGGGCCTAATAGGGAAGTCAAAATGAGCAATCATATCTTTGTGTTTGGTAAACAGTGATGCTAGAGTTTGCTTAACTAATGAATACCATGTGTCAATAAACTATCAATAGCTATGAATAAAAGGAAAGATTGGAAACTTATCAAAATATGGACAAAATTTTAGGTTAGGGGTTTCAGTAGATTCTTCAAACCCATTAACCAGCATTGAGAGGCAGACAATGCTTCTCTGGACCTTGTATCTCCAGTTAAAAATGAGAATAAAATAAATAATCCTCAGGAGTGAATGGATAGGAGTCAAGTCCGTGACTAAAAGGACTATCCAATAATGGTTTTGGTCATAATTTTCAACTTTAATTTTTTAGCCTTTGTAAATTAGGGTCTCCAAATATTAATTCATCTAAAATGTAATCCCCAGGGAATGCTTTGTAGATTAGATTTACAATTCATCCTGACTGTGGAATGTCTTGTCTATTCTTGACTCCCACAGAGAGAATCCATAAATCTTTCTAGTTAGATGGACCCTTGGCAAATAGGAAGGGTGCATCCAGTAAGTACAATTGTGTCTTATAAACAGACAAAAGACAAGACTGTTCATAGACCTACCCTCACACAAATGCACTTTTTTAAACATTCTTTCACCATCCTTTGAAATTTTTTTTTATGTAGACAAATGAAATTGGGGTAGAACTAGGGAGTCAAATATTTAAAAATAAATATACACTACTTTGATACACCTGTCTATTTATGATTCAGGCTTAGTAAGAAGATTTGAAACATGCTTACATCTAATTTTATTTAATCAGCCTTATTCGCACCTCTGTATTATATTTTGTCTTTAGACCTTTCATAAGGAATAACTGATTTTGAAATATATATACATACATACACTTTCCAAAAGCAGTCACTTAAAACGAAGCACTAGCAATGGTGAGAGTCAGGTGAACCATTCAGTAGTAGCAAATTGTTGTATGCCCAAAGATTCCACGACATTCATTTTAATCAAAAGAAATAAAAAATATGTTAGAATATGAATTTGGCCTTGGTTTTATACATTTTGTGTGTTCTAATTATAAATATCTAATTTATAAACAACACTTTGTGGTTGTGACAGTGAAATAGTGATGAAACAAAGAGTACAAGTTTTAATTACATACAGTTCTAATACAGTGAGCACTGCAGCATTTATCATCTTTGGAATGGTAACAGAATAAAAAAAAAGTTTTTGAAATATGAGCTGGAAAGTAATGAGATCAATAAATGTCAGCTAGGAAAAGTAATCACAACTCTGAGACTCACTGACCTTTCTACAAATTCCAGAAATAATAGAGTAATTTGGGATGAGGAATTTTTTAACAATGAGATACTGATACAATTATAAGAAGAAAGAGAAGCAGAGATTGCCTTATGACATCAAAAACATTGCCTATAAAGGTAATTTTGACACAATAATTTATTCCCTTGATTTTTCTTCTAAGGTCACCACCAGCATAGACGACAAATCTTTGGTCTTTACAGAGACAAAATTCGCATTGAAGCCTTCTGAATACTGAAATTCCTGCTTCATAAATTTCTAGTTTTCTTTGTGATGTTTAGCATCCTAATGGAGTTTAATCACACAGTTGGTTAATTTGAATGTCCAATGTGAAAAAAAAAAAAAAACAAACTATTTTGGTGTTTGTAAAATCACTCTATCAGTATCTGAGTATAGTTTGGATAAATTCAGTTGTGGAAAGTGAATTACCTATCTGCTTGAAGAAGTCTTTAGAAAGATTTAATTAATATGAAATATTCCGCATTGTAATATAAAATATAATATCATGAAATTCAAATTTACGATATTAAAATATTTTTAAAGTCCACAAAATTTGAGACAATGTTTCAAAATGAGGTCTCTGGTATGGCTAACTTCTTACATCATCAGAGATTACCAGAATGGGATAAGTTTGCATTGTTTATGGCTTTTTTCCTGAGGGAGCACTTATGTTGGCACCAAAAAAAAAAAGACTAAAATCTCTGTAGAAAACAGACAGTCTATATACCCTGGAGAATCAGAGAAGAAAGTTCAGGGAAATGACAGCTATTCCAAAGTGAGAGGGAATCAGAGAAATAAGAGAGCCAGAGAGGTCTGCTCCAAATTCTGCTCATAAGCCCTGGCATATGTTTGCCTGACCCTTGAACTATATGTGTACTGGGAAAACCCAAAGCAGCAAACTAAAGATGAAAGAACTAAACTGATATTTGAATTGCTAGCCAAGACATTGAATTTGAAATCTGAGTCCAATCAAATTAATTCCACACTGGAACAAATCATTAACATACTTCAGAGAAATATAACAGAATCCAGAGTCTCCACAACATAACATTCACAATATCCAGGGCACAATTCAAAATTACTTAACACATGAAGAATCAGGAATGTGTAACCTAGATATGGGAGAAAAGATATGCAACTGAGCTACAACCCAAGAAGAAACAGGTAGTAAAATTAGCAGAAAATAATTTTAAAACAGCTAGTATAACTATGCTCAGTGAAAGAAAGAAAAATATGACCAGAATGAGAGAAAGAAAGCAAATATCAGAGAAGAAATAAAAAACAACAAAAGAGAACAAAATGCAAATTCTAGAACTGAAAAACAAAAGATTTAATCTATTTTTTAAAAATAATCTATTTAACAACAGAATGTGGAGATGACAGAGGAAGGGGTCGGTGAACTTAAAGAAAGAATAATTCAAAATATCTAACGTGAAGAACAGAAAGAAAAAAATATTGAAAAAAAGTGAACAGAGCTTCAGGAAACTTTTGTACAAGAACAAAATGTCTAATATATGTAAAATTTCAGTCCCAGAAAAAGAGATGATAAAAAATGCAATAAAAAAAATCTGAAGCGATGATGGTGAAATATTTCCCAAATTTAGCAAAAGACAGAAATTTCCAGATTCAAGAAGCTCAGTGAACTCCGAACAGGATAAATATGAAGAAAACCATGTCCAAGCACATCATTGTCAAACTTCTGAAAGAGAAAATCTTGAAAGCATCCAGGGAAAAATGACAGGGAAACAACTTGAATGACCAATGACACTTTCCCAGAAACTGTTGAGAAAGAAAGCAGTGGAACAGCATCAATAAAGCGTTGAAAGAAGAAAACGTTTTATATCCAGTGAAAATATTCTTCAAGAATGAAAGTAATATAAAGATTTTCTAAGATAAAATAAAACTATGAGAATTTGATCCCAGCAGAAATTCACTATAAGAAACGTTAAAGGGAGTTCTTCAGGCTGCAGAGAAATGATATTATTTGAAAATTTGGCTCTTCAGGAAGGAATGAAAAACACTGAAAATAGTAAAAGAAAAAAGTAGGAAGATTAAATATAAAAAGCTATATTTACTTTTAAGGTTATTAAAATCTATGTGACTATTTAAAGCAAATATTGTGATATTGCATTGCGGCGGTTGTAATGTATGTAAATATAACACATATGACAACCATTATATGAAGGATGAGGGGAGGGAGAATGAAGCCTATATAGTTCTAAGTTTACTAGATTCTATGTGAAATCATAAAATATTATCTCTAAGTAAATGTATACAGCAGTCCCTAAAGAAACCAGAAAAAATAATGCAAAGAAGTATTGCTAAAAAGTCAATAAGTAAATAAAAATAATAGCTGAAATCATTCAAATAATTCGAGAGAACACAGGAAAAGAAAAATAGAGGAACAAAAACAGAGTGGACATACATAAAACAAATAATAAACTGATAGACCTTATATCAACCTTATCAACCTTAATATTAATACACTAACCACTCCAATTAAAAGGAAGATGTCAGAATGGATAAAAACAAGCAAAACTCAATTATGTGCTTTCTATAAGAGACACACTTTAATATAAAGACACAAGTAGATTGAAAGTAAAGACATACTATACAACAGTAAGCATAAGAAAACTAGCATGCAATATTAATATCAGGCAAAATAGACTACAAGACGGAGTATAACCAGAGATCAATTCATCAGGAAGACATAGCATATATATACATAGAGTTTCAAAATGCATGAAGCAAACAAAGAAGAAAAAAGACAAAGACAGCACAAGGGAGAAATGAATAATTCCACAATCATAGTTGGAGATTTTAACACCCATCTCTCAGCAACTGATAGCGTAAGACGACTAAAATCACAGATAGTCTGTAAAACAGTAACACAGATTTTTTTTTTATATACATCACTATACCTTACAAATGAAGAATTTATAGTTTTAAGTTTATATGGAACATTCATCTAAATGGGCCATATTCTGTGCCATAAAACAAGTTTCAAACTTTGCAAAATAATGGACCATTTAGCTGGGAGTCAAGACACCTGAATTCTGCCATTCACCAACTAACTGATCTTGGGCAATTTATGTTATCTCTCTGAGAAACACTTTATTCATCTAAGAGATTATTCTACTAGCTATCACCTAGATTTGGTTTGAGGATTAAAGATAATTAAACATATAGTACAGTGTACAGTACTCAGTAGGAACTTAGGAAACATTTATTAAATTTGTTGAATTCAAAATTTATTTTCTATTCTCCCAGAGCCTAAATTCCTCTGGGAAATGAGTACTTAATAAACAGTAAGTAGCTTGTTAAACCATTAACCCTGCTGAACTACTTTTGCTAGGGCAGAGGAGTAAATCAAAAAGCAAACCCATTGCTATCAAGTCGATTCTGACTCATAGTGACTGTCCCACAGTTTCCAAGGCTGAATCTTTATTGAAGCAGACTGCCACATCTTTCGCCAGCAGAGCAGCTGGTGGGTTTGAACTGCCAACCTTTTGGTTAGCAGCCGGGTGCCTAACCACTGCACCACCAGGGATCCTGGGAAGAGGAATACATGGTCTGTCATAATATTTTGCAGCAAGCAACATGGTCCATCTCTTCCTTAGCTAAGATCCCAACTCAGAAGGGACTCTTCCCAAGAAAGGTATCATCCTGGTCACATCTGTGTATCAGAATTCAGCAAAAGAGCACAAAAATCAAGTTAGTGAAAGGCGCAGGGCCTGGCAAACATACAGAAGCCAGTCCAGGGTTAATAAGTAAACCAGGCAGCCAGCATTTTGTAGAGCATAATAGAACTCTCTCCTTCCATGGGGGAGGCCTGGATTTGATCCCCGGCCAAAGTACCTCATGCACAGCCACCACCTGTCTGTCAGAGGAGGCTTGCATGTTGCTACGATGCTTTCAGTGGAGCTTCAAGATTAAAACAGGTTAGGAAGAAAAAGCTGGAGATCTACTTCCGAAAATCAGCCATTAAAAACAGTAAAGATCACAATGGTCTGATCCGCAACCAATCACGGAGATGGTGTATTACCAGGCAGCTTTTCCTTCAGTTGTGCATGGGATCACCATGACGTGGGAGCTGGCTCAATGGCAGACTCAACGGCAGCTAATAATGATGACAAAAGTTATTGTAGAATTTACCAAAGTTATGGTATTTGATAGACACGTGGGGGTTAACAATAGTACAAATCATTACTGTCACACTATCAAAATGTGGCACAAGAATATCGTGGGACATATATAAGTGGATGAGGAGGACAGGATAACTCCAAGAGAAGTGCCTTCTAAAGAAATAGAGTCTACTGTCCTGAAGTACCATAACTGAAAGCTAAGAAGATAACTGGATATTGTTGTCAGAAACCATAGTATAATATTCATAGCTTATTCCATATATTATATATGTATTAATGACTATTAAGGACTATATGGTTTTATTCCAAAATATGTGCTCGTCCTTAACTGCTGTTTTGCTTTGTTTATAAATTCCCAAGACAGAATGTCCAGCCTCTTACTGATATATCTGGATATCTGACTTGGGTGATTCCCTACCTGAAAACAATAAGCAGAAGTCAAGACAGAATATAGCACCTTCACAATGTTTCTTTCCTTCTGGGGTGCTACACATAAAAACTGTATTTCCCAAAAAGAACGTTGCTAGCACAAGAATTTTCCTACTCCAAAGTCATGTCTGCTACTTTCTACTTGAATAAAATCATGTAAATTCAGCATTAATGATAGCACATTAAGATTTACACATAGACCAAATTTTCCTGGTGTTTCTAGAAACTTACAGTTTTTATAAGGCATTTTCTACTTTACTATGGAAAAGATAATTACCTGATGTGCATGCAACCTCTGAATGACCTTAAGAAACAAACACATACATCAACCTGTCATGCTTTGATTTCTTCATAGGTCAAACTTCACTGCCAATGGTTTGCAAAGTGCTGAGCATATTACCACCTGCTATTTAAGTGTAAAATAATATTAGCTTCAGTAATAAATCAAGCTCTACCTATGACTTCATGGGAAATCAAGGCAATGACAACTTTTTCATGAATCTGAGTCACTTTATTTCCTGGTTGTTCAAAACATATGTTTAAGTGAATAGTCATAAGCAAAAGAGTAATGCAGTTCCATCATTCATGCCTGTATCGTGTATCTCCCACACAGAAGCAACTTATAATTGTCTTTGAAAATAGTCAGTGAATTTCCATCTAATATACACAAATAACATTGTGATTTTTTACATCAGATATAGATCCAAAACTACCAAAAATTATCTTTCAGGTACTAATGTAAAGCAGAAGGACCATAATGTGATGCCTTATCATTTGCTGAATGGTGAATTAAAGAGGAATTAATTATTCTAAATGTGGTCAGTATAAAGAACATTTATATTTCTATTTGCTCTAAAAGCCTACAAAGGAATTACATGATCTGATTAATATGGCTGCTACAAGTGTCATAAAAGTGGCAATAAGAGACCACACTGGCAAGCAGTTATCATAGATTGGGTGGTTCTCTTTGAGCATAAAATCCGGCAACCTCAGGGGCAGAAAGTCAGTACGGTGCTAATAAGGGACTCCACAGGTATGAATGGCACTCACTAAGCAAAGGGCTGGATTACAGATCATTCACTGAGCACTTTAGACTGACCTGCAGGATATACCATCAACAGAGGCATTTCTGTATAGGAATAGCATATTTTATGCATAGATAAAATGGTATTGAGTTTTATAATTGCCACTTTACCCATGGAGGAAGGAGGTGAAGAAGGGTTAAGCGGTTTGTCCAATTTCACACAGCAAGGCAGTTATGAAGCCAAAACTGTAACCCACAGGAGAGAAAATTTACAGCTTTCAAATATCTGCAACGTATCTGATGTGCTATATAACAGTGGCTTCATGCTGAGTTGCCATTTTGTTCCTATTGTGGGACAGTAAAACAGGCACACACACACGCAATGTATTACAGCTTTTGGATTTTCTTAGGAGCATAACCACTGGAAATGTGTCTTTCAGCAGTAAATAAGGTACTTTTCTTCCATATTCTCACTGCTTTTATTTTTTAAAAATCATAAATTTTTATTATAGATAAGCCCTTAAATGAAAGAAAATACATATTTCTTCCTTTAATACTTGAGTTCAAGTGGCATTTGGTATATAATTACTCAAAAATGCACTGTTTTTGCACATTTTTCAATAAATGCTTTCTTAATACTTGCCTGAAAATTTTCACAAAGCATTTTGTATTTCAAAAAATCTAAGTTCATTTTTAGAAAGTCAACACCAACATTAGCTTTTCCCTGTAATGAAAATGTTCAAATCAGTCTTAGATTTAGAAGTGAATTATGACACTGTGACACTCTAAGTCCACTCTTTATATTGCTTTAATTTGCTACCTTTAAAAAATAGTCAAAAGGAACCTAATTAGATAATAGAAGGAAAAATAACTTTCCTTATTGCAAGAGCAGAATGTGTTTAATAACCATTTTAGACATAAAAACATGACTTCACTTCCTCTTCACCAACCATCAATACTGATTATGATAGCTCTTCTTTAATTCACTATTTATAATGCATCACATTATAGTTTTTCCGCCTTAATTAGAAACATTTATAATTTTTTCCTATCCGTTATATAACAAATAGCAATATCTTACGTATATAAAATGGAAATCCATTTCAAAAATTAATTTTTTACAAAAGCACATAATAGAAGCATACATTATTTTGTGCTTTTTACTATTCAGTTACAATATATTTTTCAATTACCAGCAATTAATTATATACGCATACTTATTGTTATAATTTATACATTGAACACGTAACCCAGATTCTTGAAGAACTTGTCAGTGACTTGGTATCTCTAAAAGTCACATTTAAATCTTGAGAAATAACTAATGAGTAATTGCTGAGGTAAATATTATTTTACACTTATGTAGCTGATGAGAATATGCTCAGTATTTTGCAAATCATCGATAGAATGCTTGACCTATTAAGAAATCAGAATATGACAAGGTCATACATGTGATTGTTTTTGAGGGTTTTTTTGGTATTTATTTTATTAGGACTAGGTAAACATTATTCATGATTGATCCATATAGTATCCATCTACATATTCTACTTATTTTGTACAAAATATTGTTTTTTATTGGCCAAATTTTCTATGTGTTTATCACTATTTAATCCCTAAACAGTACCTCAATTATGTATATCTTCTCTTAATATATCCAAACACATAAAGAATCTTAACAATTTCATCTTCATAGAGACATCTTTCCCAGTTACCTCTGATTTGCTCAGTGAAACAGATTGATCTCTAGTTACCTTCTTCATATATTTCTTTACCGTTATCCTAGGGTTTCTCTTCACTCTCTTTAATACTAGATTTTCCATATTGAGATCCCATGTCTTCCATTTTTCTTAGTTTAATCCCTGCTTTGAGAGAGCACATTCTTCAGTATGCATTCAAGATTTTTTTCATGTCTTATATATTTAGACATGTCCCATTTTTATATCACACTTGATTGATAGTATAGAATTCTTTTTTGGAAATCATTTTCACTAGAAATTTCAAGACAATTCTCCACTGTCTTCTAGCTTTCAGCACTGCTAAGAAGTCTATCATTCTGATTCTTGATTCTTTGAAGGATACCTATCTCCTTTCTGTCTGGAAACTTGTATAATCTTCTCATTGCTCAGGTGTTCTCACTTGGACGGATCAAGCTGGAAGCATATGTAATACTCTAGATCATGACTTACCTGTTTAGGCCCTCTCAAATTCCTTGACTACTTAAAGGGAGAAGCTAAAGGGGTTAATATATGTCTTAAAACATTACGTAACCAAAAACAAAAACCGTAATCTCAGAATCAACACCCCCTGGTTCAGGCTCTGCTTAGTATTTACCCCAATCCTCGTTTCCATCAAAGCCAGGGCCTTCTCTTCATACTGTCACATTGAGAGTAGGGACTTCCTTGTCATTGCTTTTTTTAATCCTAAAATCCAATCAGATATATACAGGTGTATTTGTTTATGGCTAAACATTTTATTGTGCTAAGAGATATAAAGCTTAATAATAATGGAAACTAATTTTTTTTTAAGTAGTTAGGCCATGGTGACCAATTAAAAAACTTATCTCTAAATACTGAGGATGGCTTTCAGCACTCCTTTTCCCAAAGAGGAATATCCAAAACAGACTATTATCTGTTAAACCACAGGGGGGAATTATAAAGGTCACCTAGGTAAAGGCCAAGGGTATTTATTTATACCATCCTTTCCTCAATTGTCTCCATAATACATGGATTTTACATGTGGCTGAAGAAGCTGTAAGAATCCAATCAATGCTTAGGATATTGAATTCATAGACAAGCTAGATAACTTTTTGAGAGCCAATATCTTTTGTTTGGTTGGTTGGCAATGTTCTTTTTAAAAAATTACATTAGAGGTTTGAAATGTACCTCATTAACTCTTAATTCAGTTGTCTCTGTTATTTAGTATAATTTAAAGGTATTGAACCATATTATCTTCTGAATGATTATCATGATCACATTTTGGGATATTTATAGACAGAAGAAGAGTCTCTGAATGGCACAAATGGTTAAGCACTCAGCTGCTAACCAAAAGGTTGATGGTTTAAGGCTACCCAGAGGCTCCTCAAAAGAAAGGTCTGGTGATCTAGGTCTGAAACATCAGCCACTGAAAACCCTATGGAACATAGTTCTACTCTGACACATATCAAACTGCCATGCATTGAAATTGACTTGATAGCAACTATGGTGGTGTGGTATGTGGTGTGATGTGGGGTTGTGGGGTGTGGGGTGGTATGGTATGGGTTGGGGTGGGGTGGGGGTGTGGTGGGGTGTGGTGTTGTGTTGTGTTGTGTTGTGTTTTAGACAGAATGAGGCATCGGTGACTCCATGGTAGAATTCTTGTCTTCCATGCAGGAGATCTGCATTCGATTTATAGCCAATGCACCTCAGGCACAGTCACCACCCTTTGGTAACTGGTGGTTTGTATGTTGTTACGATGCTGAACAAGGTTCAGCAAAGCTTCCATACAAAGATAGACTAGGAAGAGAGATCTGTAGATCGGCTACCGAGCCAATAAAAGCCCCATGGATTACAATGGTCTCACTAACTTGTAAGTGGCAAAATCAAAATTTACAGACAATTTTTCTTCTAACTTAAATTTGCATGCTTTTATAGTGTTGATGAGCATTTTTTAATAGAATAGATGATATTTTCTTGGCTTCTGGGAAGAGAACATTCAAGATTTTAAAACATTTTTCTTTGAGGGGGAAAGGTATAAAGTTTAAAAAGATTGCTTTAAAACACCTTGTAGCTATTATGAAAATGTAGAGAAGACATTAACAATCTTAAACAAGAGCAACATTTTGTTTCAGTTTCTGCTTCTGACACTGGTAGATAAGGTAATTCAGGTAAGATCCTGGTTGAAGATCCAGATTCAGAACAAGCCTTTTGTCTCCAGAGACTCTATTGAAATAAAAGCATAGACGTAATCATTAAGAATACAGGTATGGAGGTGTCAACACTTGGTCCAGGAATTCAACAAATTTCTGTAAAATAGAAACATACTGAAGCATTTTTCTCAATTATAAATGCACAGAGAACTGAAACAGGACCCACAGCTGCCAATCTGTCCACTGAAACATCAAAGTAGCAGGTATAATAGAGGACAGGAGTGAGATATGGGTCTAAAAACAGGGACATTAACCGAAGGTCTTTGGATATAACTACTGGGCAGAACTTAGGCATCTGGCATTTATCCTAGCCCTCTTCCAATCTCAGAGGACTCTTCTCTCTAGATATTATAAGACAAGATACTATTGATTTTAGGACCCTAGAATAATATCCTTATTCTGACATTTGGGGGGCCTGCAGCCTCTCCCTCAGTTACCCTCTGTATTGACCCTGTCTGATATCAGTACAGGAAGTAAAAACCACTCTGTTTTTTTTTAAAGGATTGAATAGAGGGATTTAATAAAGTGAATTAGGTAAACATAAAATCAAAAGAAGTGATGGAGCAGCAGGATCTACAACAGGCTTTCAGAAATGACTCTAAGAACAGTATAAAACTGACCTTCCAGTACAATTGTTACTTCAGCAACAGTCAGGACTATAGGAAACAATGAGCTCGTGACATACATATCAGAAAGCAGGGATCTGGAAACTGCTGCTGCCTACATCCTGACAACAAGAAAGCTAGGGACCTCAGACTGGAATTCTCCTGCAGAGATGCATCTCCAGCACCTTCACTGCCAGCAAAAAAAGAGCCAAAAGATAGCAGGAAGATGATCACTTTTACCTTCCTAATTTCATACAAGTGCATCTCATTGACAGAACCTTCTTCACTTCCAGAATCTTTACTGTTGGAGAATCGAGGAATAGTTTCTAGCTTTTCAGTCAGTGCAAAATGCAGACTCACTAGAACGAGGTGAAGCCTGATGCTGAGAGTGCTTAGACCATATCCACCAAGGTTATACCCTAGGAGAAGCCTCCCACACAGGCACTAGATGCCCCAACCTACAGAGAGCACTGAGTAATAATGGTCCTCATGAGAGCGAGCTGAAATGAAAACAAGCTTACTTAAACACTAGCAAAGAAATCCCCAAATTACCTATTCACCCCTTCACCTAGTCAACTTTAAGGACAATCAAAAATCATCAGGCATATGAGGAGAACCAACCTCAGGAAAGACAGCGAATAACCAAAATAAACAAATAGGAAATTCAACATCAGAGAAAAACAGAGCATTTAGAAAGCAGAAGAGAAACCTCTAACATGATCAGAGAGATTAAATAAAGCTGGGATTTTGGGGAAAAGTGTCAAGTAGAGAACATGAAAGCATTTTTAGTGATTTATATTAATACCAATGAAATGAGAAAGCACTGAAATATTTTGGAGTATGAGAAGAAAATACAGACAGAAAATATGAATCAAAAGAGACAGACAAAAGACCAATCCAGGAGATATAGTCTTTGACTAGCACGAGTTCCAGAATAAGAGAACATCCTTAAATACAGTAGACTTAGAGGGCCTTCAGGAAAGCAAAACCCTGGGAAAGAAGAACTTCACACACTAGGTGACATAATGATCTGAAGGGTGCAAAACTCAAGATACTAGAAACATTTCTCAGAGATTCTAGAAACCCAGGTGTGGTGCCATTGTTCCTATAGAAAAGAAATCTAATCTTAGCACACTCTTGACAGTGAACATAACAATATAAAAGGTGTTCACTGACTCTTCACTTTAGAGTCAACCTGAAATCATCCAGTGTTTAAATATTGTCTCAAATGCATAAAATATCACATAGTTCAAATAAAACACACCTACAGGGTGGGTCCAGGCAAAAGGCCCCTGCTGGGAACAACTGCAGAAACCACTCAGCTGACCAAAATCTGAGATGGCGAACTTAGCCAGTGGCTTTCAAAAGTTTTGTTTATTTCAGCAGTTGGTAGCCATTACCATGTTGAATCCTGAGAGTCAGACAGGGGAGGAAAAGCATAGACCACGTGGCTGTGGTTTCAGAAAAAGAATATAAACATCCACAAATTTAACAATATAAAAATAAAGCTATAGTTGATAGAGTATAAGAAGCAGAAGGTGGGGAAAGGTGAAGGAAAGGGCAGGGACATTGAAATCTTTATCTCATGAGTGGAGAGCCAAGAATACTGTTGATGGTTGAGAGCAAAAAAACAAATAGAGGTGTAAAAATAGCATTAGAATTGCAGAAGAGATCAATAGAAGAATTTAAAATAATAATTAAACTATAAATATTTGAGAGGAGGAGGACAAAAAAATGAGCTAAATCCTCATCTTTCAGAAAAGGAGTCAATAAATGTTTATTAGATACCTACTCTGTGCCAGATATTATGCCAGGTGCTGAGAATACAATAATGCACGTATGAAAGGGAGGGGTGAACTGATGCTTGAAATGCATCTTGTTCACCTTCTCTCATCTGCCTAGAATGCTTTTGATCGTTTTGATTTTCTGGAAAATTTCTTTTTCTCCAACATAAAGCTGTGCTTAATACCGTGAGATTAGACCATGACTGATGAAACAGAGGTAAAGTATATTAGCTAGAATTGTGGGAATAACCACTAGAAGAGAGAAAAACAGAAACCATGGAACAACATTGCCTCTGAATAATGATACTGGTGATAGGGAGGGAGAAGAAGGAGACTTCCTTTTCCTGAAATGCTCTTCGTATTATCTAATAGGCCACTGTGGTGGAAACTGAGATGTGGCCCTTTCAGTGACAACTTGTTGCCCTGGCCACTGGGAGTACTGTCGACAAGAGTGCTTTTGGCCTCAGCCCCTTCAGCAATTGTCTCTGTTGCAGAAAGCGGTTTCTCCCAAGGTAATACAATTCTGGAATCCCTGGGTGGTGCAAACCGTTAAAACACACTCCGCTGCTAACCGAAAGGCTGGAGTTTCAAGTCCACCCAGAGGTGCCTCAGAAGAAAGGCTTTGCCATCTACTTCCAAAATATCAGCCATTTAAAACCCCATAAAGCACAGTTCTACTCTGACACATAGGGTTGCCATGATTTGGAATCAACTTCATGGCAACTGTATGTATAATGCATTTTGAAGACAACCCAAACCGAATGACTGATTGATAGTGCAGTTTGACTTGGCCATCGTGGCCAAAATTGGGACAGATAACTCTTAAGGGTCATTCTAGCTCCTGAGCAGCCCATGGGTCAGCCGACATGGCCACATTGTCAGCTGCATTACAGCTTAACCTCTCCCTCTGCCTACTTCTGCTTCCTTCCATTCTATTCCACAAGGGTTAATCCCAAGAGTGCTCAGTAATAAAAAACCTACACATTATGCTCTGTCTTAGAAACTGCTTCCCAAGAAACCCAACCCACAACAGCCACTGCATGCTCTTATTTATTTGATAAATATAATTATAAATGCTAGAAATGAACCAGCGGTGGTCTATTCAGTGTAATGTACAACAAATGAACAATTAGTAAAACATAGAATCCATGTGGCAATGGAATCTGCTTTCGCTTTTTTTTAGTACATTGTTGTTAGGTGCCATCGAGTCGGTTCCAACTCATAGGGACCCTATGTACAACAGAATGAAACACTGCCTGGTCCTGCATCATCACAATCATTGCTATGTTTGAACCCATTGTTACAGCCACTGTGTCAATCCATCTCATCTAGGGTCTTCCTCTTTTTCGCTGACTCTCCATCTTACCAGGCATGATGTCCTTCTCCAGGGACTGGTCCCTCCTGAAAACATGTCCAAGGAACACTCTGCTGTACTTCTTCCAAAACAGTCCATGGTGTATTCAATATTCTTCGCCGACACCATCATTCAAAGGCATCAATTCTTCTTTGGTCTTCCTTATTCATTGTCCAGCTTTTGCATGCATATGAAGCTATTGAAAATACCATGGCTTGGGTCAGGCAGGCGTACCTTAGTCCTCAAAGTGACATATTTGCTTTTCAACACTTTACAGAGGTCTTTTGCAGCAGATTTGCCCAATGCAATACGTCCTTTGATTTCTTGACTGCTGCTTCCATAGGCATTGATTGTGGATCCAAGTAAAATGAAATCCGTGACAACTTTGATATTTTCTCCATTTATCATGATGTTTGCATAGATTTCTATTTTATTCCACTTTGTTCTTATTTTGATTTTGTATTTTTGCCAAGGATGGAAATATTTTCTGCCTAATATCTAGCACCAAAGGAGTCCTGTTGGTACAGTGGTTGAGCACTCGGCTGCTAACGAAAGATCGGCAGTCCAAACCCACCAGCCGCTCCATGGGAGAAAGATGCAGCAGTCTGCTTCCATTAAGATTTACAGCATTGGAAACCCTATGGGGGCATTTCTACCCTGTTCTATAGGGTTGTTATGAGTCAAAATCGACTCGATGGCAATGGGTTTGGCTTCTTTATCTAGCGCCAAATTTAAAATTACATGTTGCTTTTGCATATGCAGAAAGTATTTGTAGGTGTTTATTGCCTTACGGTTTTTGTTTTTCCTAACATATGTAAACTTTAATGCCATTAATACTTTTCATTATTACTGATAGGTCAAAAAAAAACACATTTTAGTTTTGAAATCTACTGACTCATTCAGTGATAGTACATTGGTTTCTATTTATCTTGTTTAAAAGATGATCTCTGGAACACAAATACCATAATAAATATTGGTGATTTTATTGGTATAAAAGATAGTAAAAATGCCCTTATTTTGAATGCTCATAGTATGTCAATAGAGATAATTGCTTGATTTTACTATCTAGGTATCAGTTTACTAGTCTTTGTTTTTAGAAATGCTGCCAGTAAAGGCAGTATTTTCTGTGTCTGTCTTCTGCAGAGCTTTGTTTGAAATATTTGAAGTGTATCCTCCAATGCAGGGATTCTATCTTCATCATTTATATATCTCTGGTTCCTAAATATTTTGTACAAAGCAGATGGTCAATAAATTTTTAAGGTATGAATTAATGAATAAATAAATGGACTTGCTTCATACAATATTTCATTCAGAAATCTTTATCCACTTAATGCCAAATACTGAACTCATGCCATTTTCTTCATCATATTCTAAGTTCCAAGTACTTCAAACTCTTGCAGTTCCTGGATACTCCAAGTCTCTGCTTCTCATTCATTACATTCATAAATATTTATTAAATACATATTCTGTGCCAGGCACTATGCCAGGTGCTGAAAATACAATAATGCACATAGAGTAGGGGAACTGATGTTTGAAATGTGTCTTGTTTATCCTCTTTCTTATTCCTGCGATGCTTTATCATTTTCTGGAAAGCTATTCCTCCAACATAAATCCATTTTTAAAGGCAGAGAGTAGACCACCAGCATTCAAATTCTGTCTCCACGGTTACTACATATGTGACTTTAGACAAGTTTCTTATGTCTTAAGTCTTCAGTTTTCTCATCTTGAATATAGGGATGATAATGGTACCTACCACTATACAACTATTGTGAGGATTCGTAATATAATATATATAAGTTCTCAGTTTAGTGCCTGGTTCATAAATTTTCAGTGTTGTTGTTAGGTACCGTCAAGTCAGTTCTGACTTACAGTGCACCTATATACAACAGGATAAAACCAGTCCACCATGGTTGATCCTGCTGGTATTTGATGTAATGGTGGCATAACTTCCAGCATCACAAGAGCACACGAGCCACCAAAGTATGACAAACTGATAGATGTGTAGTAGAAAATTTCAATAAATTGTAGCTAATATTGGCAGTATTAATATGCCCTGCTGCTAGAAATACATTTAAGTCTTGACAACAAATTTCAAAATACAACAGCTACCAGAGTGACTTTAAAACATCAACAAAGCCCTTTTACTCACTATTTTTAATTATGAAATTTTAAAAATTTATTAAAAATATTGTCTAGTATAGACAATATAACAGACTATTAGCTATCAAGCTAATCTACCATATTACCCAGCAATCACCTACACAATTCCAGATGGGATGGAAAGAATAACAAAATTTGAAAGAAAATCTGCATCATTCTAGGTTTCCGAATCATACATATTTGCAAGTATTTTCCTGTTGCTTTATTTAGTTCCTCCATCTCTCCTATGAAGCTATGAAAGCTTCCATGATTTGTCTCACTGTAACACTGAAGACAATTTGAGAACGATAAATTAGAAAGGATGAGGCGAATAAAAGAGCAAAGATTCAGGGAGAGAAATTAGGAACGACTTATGGTCATTCAGTCGGAGGGGATGAGGAATAATCTGGAATTGATGGAGTTTAAATGGAGGGGGGAGAAAAGTGTTTTTTTTTTTTTTAATTTCAAGACAAAATTCACAGGATGGGGGACTGTGTACAAACACTATTGCCACTACCAAGCTATGAATACACCCCCTCGGAGATGGTCTGCTTCAGGTGCCTAAGTCTTTGTATAAAACACATCCTAAAGGAAGAAACCAGTCATATAAATCAACCAAGGTTTTCCATTCAAAGAATACTGGTAGAATACCAAAAAAAAAAAAGCTATTGTTGTTTGCTTTTTAAACAGAAAAGGAGAAAGTTTAATCATAATCTGAAGTAAATAGTCATTTACTTGTCTAATAGTTGCATCATCTCCTAGAGGATATCTAAAAATCAAAGACAGGGTATGAACATAAAAGCATTTGACATTCCCAATGTAAATTAGCTATATTTAAGATTGTTGCTCCAGTATCCTGATCTCTACACACACCAGGACACTTCCAAACACTCTCTCCTCTTTAATATAATCAAAATGAAACCCGTTGCCGTTGAGTAGATTCCAACTCATAGCTTCCCTATAGGTAAGAGCAGAACTGCCTCACAGGATTTTCAAGGCTGGAATCTTTATGGAAGCAGACTGCCACATCTTTCTTCCACAGAGCAGCTGGTGGGTTTGAACTGCTGACCTTTGGTTAGCATCCGAGGGCTTTAACCACTGTGCACAAGGGCTCCTTCCTCTTGAATATAATACAAGAAAAATATATAATCCAACCTACTCATTGGAAAATCACCGAAGATTTTCACTTTTAACAGGTATCCAAGTAGTTTTATTTATTGTTGTTTCATCACTGAAGCTCCAACAAACAAATAAAAAGAAAGGAAAGAATTGAAAGAAAGGAAAAGTCATAAAGTTTATTTATGTAAATGAAGTATGTCTTGCTTAAGCACAGAGAGATGCTGAATTTTTCAAATTCATCAGAAATCAAGTGTAATATTTCTTTAAAGTGCACAGCTATGGAAAATCTGCAGAAGGAACAAATTTTTTAATTGTTTTTATTAAAATAAAATATTGTTATCAATATGTCTGAGTATTTTTTCATTCATGGAGAAAATACTGTCATTTTTAAGAATTTTTTTCAAATATCTGAAGGCTTTGGCATATCACAAAAAACAATTTTTATAAGTATTGTTATGTAATTTTCAAACTTATTTCAAAAAAGTGTAATGCATGAGTTTTGGTGTCAATTAATCCTAGCTTATTATTATTATTTTTGTATCTCTAATTGATCTCATTAACACATATAACATATTTTCCCCTATAACTCAAAGGGGGACAAAAACCTGTCCAAAAATTCCAAAAAGAGTCACAGAGTTTAACTTTTAAATTTTCTCTGTGGAAGTTCTAACAGGAAAACAGGGTGTTGAACACCACACATTCAGCTGGATGGTATAAAGGTAACACAATGTTACAATTCCCAAAATGATTGAGCCTTTCACTCACAGAGTCCCATTTTCATTGCCTCACAATTTTACAGAAGAATATTGTTGTCTCACTGCCTCACAATTAGAAATACAGTTTCATCTTTTTCTAACTCGGTTATAATCTACCACTTTAGGAGTGTGACTTCAGTAAAGGTAAAATAGAATGAGAATAGACAGACAAATGTAGATAGCAAAAAGAGAGTATCCATTCCTAATTCTCCTCCAAAAGTCAGGCCAAATTAAAAGTCTCTATAAGAGATGTGAAAATTAAAAGTTCAAGCACAGACTGTATTCTGTGATAAACTTAGTGTCTATTAATATGAGTCAACTAAATTTAGCAATATTCAAAGTGAACAACTGAGAATTGAAAAAAGAAAAGAATTTTCAAATACTTACTCTTGTTATAATCCTATTCACATAATTGAACCCCCCAAAATGTTGAGTCCATTAAAAAATTATTGACAACGTTGTTACAAGTGATTTGAAAGAATCTGAACCTTAAACCAAACTTTTTTATTCATTCAATATTTATTGAATCGTAATTTAATGTACCAGGAATTATATTAAGTGCTATGTGGGATATAAATACGTCTTTAAGATGATTTGGTGAAGCTTTTAGCAAAAGAATTCCAGTTAGAATTCTATGCATGATGGTGGTCATAGCTGCCAACCTATGAGTGCAGATGCTTGTGTGCTTATTCTACAAAATGTAGCTCTTAAACAATCTGTGATAGAGTAAGAATTAATTTTGTAAAAAATACATTTTTACAAATGGAACAACTTATTTTCTAACAGAAAGACTGGGTTCCTATGATGTTGCAGAACATAACTGGCCACAAGATTTAAAAAAAAAAAAAAAAAAGAGACATCTTCAACTGAAAAACAAAATAAAAAATAATACTCCACAGTATTATCTTAAATCACAGTTATAAACTTTGCTTCAAATCAATGTATAGTCCATTAGGGAAAGACATTAATGTATTAACAGCTGTAATACAAAATAGAATGTGATTGAATACTATACATACAAGGGTATGTAATGGAACACCAAAAGAAGAAGAGAAAACAGCCAGCTGGAGAATCTACCATATTCCATATAGCAGTTACTGTCAAGTTGACCTCAATTAAGGGTGACCCAGTGTGTCAGAGCAGAACTGTGCTCCATAGGGTTTTCAATGGTTAATTTTTCTCTTAAGTAGATTTCTAGGCCTTTCTTCTGAGGTGCCTTTGGGTAGACTAGAACCTCCAATTTTTTGGTTAGCAGCAAGCACATTAATTGTTTGCATCATCCAGGGTTGCTTAATATTCTTGTCTACTAAGCGAAAGTTTGGAAGTTTTAAGTACACCCAGAGGCACCTCAAAGACAGGCCTGGCAACCTACTTCTGAAAAATCAACCACTGAAAACTCTAAAGGACGGAACAACCAGAATGGAAATAACAAGAATGTTCATGCATTGTGAAGAATGTAACCAATGTCCCTGAATAACTTGTGTAGAAATTGTTAAATGGGAACCTAAACTTTCTGAGTAAACCTTTATTGAAAACACATATTATTTAAAAAAAACAAAACTATATCATAGAAGATTATCTAAAGATGTAGAAATATATTCATCGTTAAATGAAAATAATAGGTTGCAAAAAGATCACATTTTACAATAAATATAATGTTCATGTACATATAGGCAAGAAATTAAAATATCTAAAGAATTAAAAATCTTAACCCCAAGATGTTAAGAAAGAAAGAAAACCCTATGGAGCACAGTTCTATTCTGACACACATGGGTCACCATGATTTCCCTGACGAGATGCCTTAGATTTCTGCAATATTCATAAGTATATCTGTGCATAAGATCTCAGACATTTCAGTTCTTGACAAAAAGGGGCAGATCAAGAAGAATCTTCACTGGCAAGTTGAAAGTTTTAATTTTAAAATGTTTCCTTTTGGACTCTGTCTATATCTTCCAAAAGCTGCAGGGAAGTGGTAGTATCTTATCCCTGAGCACACTGCAATGCTTCCAGCATAATATCAGCTGTTAAAAGAACAATTTTATCTGGAGGTAAGATGGGAAGGCAGAGAGGTTTAGGAGTTGTTAAATGGACATGGTGAATAGAGGGTGGAAAGGAAGAGTGTGCTGTCACAGCATAGGGAGAGCAATTAGAGTCACATAACAATGTATGTATAAATTTTTGTATGGGAGACTAACTTGAAATATAAACTTCATTTAAACTACAACAATAAACAGAAAAAAAAAGAACAATTTTATAAAATGTCTCTGCAACCTAGAACAGAGAATATTAAAGCAGCTGAAAGTCAGAGCTCAATTCTATTTAAACCTCCTCTGAGTCGGAATTGACTGGACGGCAACCTACAACAACAATAAAATAATATATATACCAACACTGTTGCTATCAAAGAACTGACATTTTCTCTAGTGAGACAAAACAAATACACTCCTGAACTAGACTACACCTACTTCTCACTTATCAACTATCCCGTTAACTGACATTTCACATTTACAACAATAGTAAATACCTACTCCGACTATTTTGCACATTCACAATGTTCATCTGGCAGTAACAAACACCAAGGTGCAAGACGAGAGTAATACCAGCTGTGTTAAGGTTATGTGTCGTTTTGGCTGGGTCGTGATTCTCAGTGGTTTGGCAGTTATGTAACGATGTAATTTGGCAGTATGTAATGATGTAGTTATCCACCATTTTCTCATAACTCTGATTTTCACATAATGACCTGGTGCTTGGAACCTAACAATGTTAATGAATGAGGACTGGGTGTAGTGCTGAAATTTTCAGTTCAGACAATAGTTGATAGAAATAGGAAGGGAGAGTTCAGCGTGGTTAAACAACACTGTTTCTAAAGGAGGGATAAGTGTTCAAAAAGACTCCCTTCCTTCCCTGCTTTATAATTAGTAATTTTGTTACTTTTGTAATTTCCTACACGGAACTGATAATTCCATAACTACTCACCTACTACCCTCAACACTCTTCCAATGCCTCTATTACCAAAGAACACAGGAGAGGGAAGGCTGGGTTCACGAGGTCTGGAAATCATTTGAATGTCCAGAAGTCTCTTGTTTTTCTCATTTAAGATTCTTGTAACCTTTTGATTTTGGAGTGAGATAAGCTTAAATTTAATCTTGAACAGCTACTTACCACTCCAATACAGTGTTATCTTCTGTGAAATAATGAGGCTATGAGGATGAAATGAGATGCCAGGTATAATATGCCTGCCACATCTTCTGACTCACAGACAATAAATATTGTTGCCTGCTCTCTTTAAGCTACTCCTCCCACTAACCCCTGATTATGGAAACATCTTCGAAGTGAAACCAGAGTTGTGGGACAAGAGGGATGTCACTGTGTTGGAGAGAGGTGGATAGTTAGCAGTGTGTAATGACAAAAAATTGCTTGTGATTTTCAGCTTCAGCCATAAATATAGAGAGTGACAAGACTAGAGAAAAATACTCACAGGCTCCCCTAAGGTTTCCAAGTTGCCTCACCAGGGGAAAAAAAAAAAGCAAAGCAAGTGTTTGATTGAATTGTTTCTCCTCAACAAAGGAGTAATAGCAATGAATATAATACAAGTAGGAAGGAGAGGTATCTAACTGAACTTTTTTAATAGGTAAACAATCAGGAATGTATTCAGTTATGGAGAAAGTGTCACCATCTCACAGGGCAATCAAAAATGCTTCTACGTTAAACGGGAAAAATTAATTCTGTGGGCTCTTAAATCTATTTTTGGCAAATTCAATAACTTAATTGGCTCTGATTTTCAGTAAATTCCAAGATTTTTCAAAGGGAAAGAATAAAGAACAGAAATTAATAAGATACCAAAAGGTAAAAATTGCATTTAGCTGAACAACACTGAACCCGAAAACATGCCGGAAAGCCTGATTCATGATCACCGTAACATTCAATTTCTTGAATGATTGCACCTGGGTTAATAAGCTTTTCTGACAACATTCCTTGTGTCTTTTACTTTTTGCGGTCTGGGATCATTGCCATCATGTGACTTGAAAGTTTTTAAGTGTACTAAGTCAGTATGTTTTCATGGTGCTGTCTGTTTGTCAATTTGAGTTGAATCAAGGCACAAGATTTCTTTATAAATCTTAAAGCTTAGAGAAGGTACAGACCTAATTTGGTCTGAACATTGTATTTTTGTTTTTCAAAAGGCAGTATTGCTGTTTAAGAGTTTTTGTTAGTGCATTTGTTAATTTTGTACTGGTCTGTTCCAAAAATCTTTTGGTTTTACTGATATGATGCCAAAATACTACTTTACAAATAGGGAATTTTTAACCCTTTCGTTTCTCATCTGGTTATCATTTTGCCTGTTGAGGATAGGAGTTTTGTACCTCATAATTTTTTCTTTCATGCTGTGTTCCTGATAAAGACAATTCTGGATCAATTTTCTTTCTAATGTTTCAAGTCCCTTTAGTACACAAGTTGCATTCATGAATGTTCACCACTCTCTTCGGAAGATGGAAATAATAAATGCAGTGTGTGAATTATTTTTCTCAAGTACATTCCACCAATATCTGTGCATAAATTTCTCAGAAAAAATAAATTTTATATAATTTCCACTTGAAGTGTTCTAATTTGAAATATATTGCCAAAAATAGTGGCAGGCTGCTTTTTAAATGTTAGTAAAGATAAGAGAGGGACCTGTCCATTGAACTTGCTTTAAATGAATAATGGAATTATGATTACATAATATCAATGCCAAGAGAGGTTATAAGAAAGCTTTGAACATCTCCTTCCATCCCCTGCCATTTTCTTTATCTTTTTATGGGATTATAACATGTATACACAGAGAAATATACAAGTCATAAGTCTATAACTCATTGAATTGCCACAAATTTCACAAGCCCGTGCAACCACATCCAGACCAAGAAAGAGAAAATCACCAGCAACCTTCAGCAGACCCTTGTGAACTGTTCTGATCATTACCCCTCCCCAAAGAATAACTACTATGCTGACTTTTAAATCATTTTATCCAGACGTGTTTTATTTTTTCCTTGCTTTTTTAACTTAGCATAAAGCTTCTGAAATTCATCCATGTTGTTGTATGGATCATTGGTTCATTCATTTTATTGCTGTGTAGTATCCGTTGTATGGATGTACCAAAATGTGATTATGCATTCACCACTTGAAGGACACTTGGGTTGTTCCCATAACTCAGCAATTGGAAATAAAGCTCCTATAAACATTCACATAAATTTTTTTTTGTGGACAAATACCTTCATTTTCCTTAGGTAAGTAACACAAGTAGAATAGCTGGGTCATATGGTTATTGCATATTCAGCTTTATAAGAAACCGTCAAATCTTTTTTTTTTTAGATTGGCTATATCATTTTGCATTCAGTTAATCAAGGCAGCTACTCACCCCTACCCCTCCTTAGTTTTGGAGATGATAGACAGACAAACAGATAGATACTCACCATCAGTTTTTCCTCTGAAGTTTTCCAGTCATCTTTTTGTTGGATAAAGTTCATATTCTAATGGATTCCTCAAGAAAGGCTAATGGATACAGATTGACCTAAGTTCTTGTTTGTTATTGTTTGTTTTTCTATAGTCTTGGTTTTGAAGGATATTCTGGCTGGATAGCAAATAAATTCTTGGTTCACACTTTCTTTCATAGAGCATTTTAAAAAGTGCTTCTCCATTGTTGCCTTGTTTGCATGTTGGTTTTAAAAAGACTGATGCCAGTCTGATAGTTTTGTATTTCTAAGTTATTTTTCATTGGCCTAAAGGTTTTGAGAATTTTTCCTCTATTTCTGATTATCTAATGATTATTAGGATATGCCTTGGAGTTGATCATTCTGGATTAATTTTCCCAAATACAAGTGGGTCCTTTCAATGTGTAGATTCAGATTCTCTCTTTTTTTTAATTTCTGAAAAATTGTGTGGTATTCTACTTTTAAATATTAGCTATAGTCTAATGCTTTTATTTTTTCTTCAGGGACTCTTATAATATGAATATTATTCCTTTTTTGCCTATGTTCCATATCCACTACTCTTGCTATAAACATTTTTACTCCTTTTTTAAATCTTATTTTCATTCTCTTGATTATTTTGCTGCCTTTTTTCAATGCCCCTTATTTTTTTGTTTTTTAGTCTATTCTCCTTTAAAAAAAAAAAAAAAAAAAAAAAAAAACCCGTTGTCATCAAGTCAATTCCAACTCATAGCAACCCTACAGCACAGAGTAGAACTGCCCCGTAGGGTTTCCAAGGAGCAGCCGGTGGACTTAAACTGCCAACCTTTTGGTTAGCAGCCGAGCTCTTAACCACTGCCCCTTAGGCACCTTGAAATGTACTCTTCATTTCTAAATTAATTTTGTGTTTTTCTTTCATTTATTTTCTGAGTTTAATCAATTTTCTTTTAATTTTTCTGTTTTTTGTCTATTTCTATTCTTATATTTTGAATTTATTATTTGGGTTGTTTTCACATCCTGACTTATTTTTTTGAGAATATTAATTCCATTTTTAGTGTTATCTTAGAGTTTTCTTCTGCTTCATGGTTGTATGGGGGAAATTTTCTTCAGTAGATATGTGTTGAATTTTGTATTCTGAATTTCTTAAATAATGCAGTGTGGATCTGTTAATCTTCTTATACACTGTTTTGTAGCATTTGGGAGTTTTATACAATTTTTAGTTCAATGAAAACAACTTCTCTCAATATACCAAACTTAGTGGGTTGGTTTGTTTGTAGGCTTGTTTGTTATATGATAGGAAGTGGCATTGTGTATCCTCTGATTTTGTGTTCCCCTTTTGTCTTGCAGGACCCAACAATTTTCAACTTCATTTTCTTCACTATGCAGTTGCCAACAGGTGCCTTCTTTTTGCCTTCTTTCTCCCCAGAAGAAGCTATGTGTTTCAGACAGTACTTCTTCAAATTGTTACTACTCTTATACACTGAACTATTTGCTGAACTACCTGGACACAATTTTAGTATTTTTAGGCTAAGGGCGGACTTAGTCTTTCTGGCAAAGTTTTTAGACGAACCTAGGTACTACTGCTGATTCCCTTCTCTCTTTCCTGTAGTTTTTGTAAGTCTGTGCTTGCTTTCCAAAAATAGTTTCATGGTGAGACTGAGCTGGACAGGAGTGTGAGAGATCACATACTGAAATATGATCATTACTCTTTTTTCTTACAGCTTGTTATGAATTGTGTCCCCCCAAAAAAGTTATGTTGAAGTCCTAATCCCTGTACCTATACATATGACCCTGTTTAGAAATAGGAATTTTCTTCTGTTATGTTAATGAATTCATACTGGAGTAGAGTGGGTTCTCAATCTAATCCCTTCTGAACAGCTCTTTGAAAAGGGAAAACAGACATGGGCACACACATACACACAAAGGAGCATGCTATGTGAAGACCCCATACAAATCAAAGATTGCCAGCAGTCACCAACTAGGAGAGACACTTACAGAAGGAACTGACACAACTGAGACCCTGGTTTGGACTTCTAGCCTCTGGAACTATGACAAATTAATTTTTGCTCTTTAAAGCCACCCAGTGGTTGTATATTTTGTTATAGCAGCACTAGTTAACTAAACCTAAACCAAAACCAAACCTACTGCCGTCGAGTCAATTCCGACTCATAGTGACCCTATAGGACAGAGTAGAACTGCCTCATAGGGTTTCCAAGGAGCATCTGGTGGATTCGAACTGCTGACCTTTTGGTCAGCAGCCATAACTCTTAACCATTACACCACCAGAATTTCTGCAGAGGTAACTAAGGCACAGCTATTTAAAATTTGGGTATTCTCTGTATTTAAATTATCCATAATTTAAATAATTTTCATGGAGTTGAAGTTTTTGCATAGTTTCATTTCCCCTTCTTGTTCTACTTCTGTATTATGTTTTAAGGAAAGGTTGGGAGGCAAGGACAAAGGCAAAAGCTACTATTGCCTTCCTGTATCTTTTAAAAATTTTTAACCTATCAATGTCATTATATTTAAAATGTGTTTCTTGTTGACAGCAAAAAATTAGGTCTTTCATTTCTCTCCATGTTGACAATCTATGATTTTAAATTGTTTTTCAAGACCATTTATATTTAATGTAATTATGAATATGGTTGGATTAAAATCCATCATCTTGATTGTTGTTATTTGTTCCATCTATTCTTTGTTCATTTTGTCTCTTTTCTGAAAAAAACTGAGTACTTGTTATGACGCCATTTTATCAACACTATTAGCTTATTGGGGCCCTGGCGTTGTAGTGGTTAAGAGCTGCAGCTACTAATCGAAAGGTCAGTAGTTTGAATCCACCAGCCGCTCCTTGGCAACCCTATGGGGCAGTTCTACTCTGTCCTATAGGGCCTCTATGAGCTGGAATTGACTCAATGGCAATGGATTGTGTTTGGTTTGGCATTAGCTTATTAATTATACATACATCCTTGTAAAGAAAATTGGTTTTCACTGGCCAGTTTTCTCAGAAGTAGACTGCCAGGTCATTCTTCCTAGTCTGTCTTAGTCTGGAAGCTCCACTGAACCCTGTCCATCATATGTTACCCTGCTGGTGTTTGAAATTCCAGTGACTTAGCTTCCAGCATCACAACAAAATGCAAGCCACCACAGTATAACAAACTGACAGATGAGCTACCTCGACAAAGTAGAGAGAGTCTTAATGAGGATGATGGAGGAAAGCTTCCAGGATCTTCACTTACTAATGTGGTATGACTCAAAATGAGAAGAAACAGCTGCAAACTTCCTTTAATAATCAGAACGTGGAATGTACAAAGTATAAATCTAGGAAAATTGGAAGTTGTCAAAAATGAAATGGAATGCATAAAGATTGATATCTTAGGCATTAGTGAGCTAAAATGGACTGATATTGGTCATTTTGAATCAGAAAATCATGTGGTCTGCTATGCCGGGAATGACAAATTGAAGAGGAATGGCATCACGTTCATCATCATAAAGAACATTTTGAAATCTATCCTGAGGTACAATACTTTCAGTGATAGGATAATATTCATAAGTCTACAAGGAAGATCAGTTAATACGACTATTCTTCACTTTTACGCACCAAGCACTAATGCCAAAACTGAAGAAATTGAAGATTTTTGCCAACTTTTGCAGTCTGAAATTCATCAAACATGCATTCAAGATGCATTGATAATTTCTAGAGATTGGAATGTGAAAGTTGGAAACCAAGAAGGATTGGTAGTTGACAAATATGGCCTTGGTGACAGAAGTGACACCGGAGATCTCTTGATAGAATTTTGCAAGACCAACAACTTATTCATTGCAAATGTCTTTTTTCAACAGGTTAAACAGCGACTATACATGTGGACCTTGCTGGATGGAATACACAGGAATCAAATCGACTACATCTGTGGAAAGAGACCATGGAGAACCTCAATATCATCAGTCACAAAAAGGCCAGCGGCTGAATGGGAAACAGACCATCAACTGCTCATATGCAAGTACAAGTTGAAGCTGAAGAAAATTAAAATAAGTCCACAAGAGCCAAAGTACAACCTTGAGTATATTCAACCTGAATTTAGAGACAATCTCAATAATTGACTGATGCACTGAACACTAATGACCGAAGACCAGAGATGTGGAATGACATAAGGACATTGTACATGATGAAAGAAAAAGATCATTAAAGAGACAAGAAAGAAAATCTAACTGAGACATAGAAGACCTATACAAAGAAAACTACAAGACACTACTGCAAGAAACCAAAAGAGACTTATATAAGTGGAAAAACATACCTTGCTCGTGGATAGGAAGACTCAACATTGTGAAAATGTCAATTCTACCCAAAGCAATCTACAGACACAATGCAATTCAGATCCAAATTCCAACAACATTTTTTAATGAGATGGAGAAACAAATCACCAACTTCCTATGGAAAGGGAAGAGGCCCCAGATAAGAAAGCATTACTGAAGAAGAAGAACAGAGTGGGAGGCCTCACACTGCCTGATTTTAGAACATATTATACTGCCACAGTAGTCAAAACAGCCTGGTACTGGTACAACAACAGATACATAGACCAACGGAACACAACTGAGAATCCAGATGTAAATTTATCCACCTATGAGCGGCTGTTATTTGACAAAGGCCCAAAGTCTGTTAACTGGGGAAGAGACAGTCTCTTTAATAAATGGTGCTGACATAACTGTATATCCATCTGCAAGAAAATGAAACAAGACCCATACCTCACACCATTGCCAAAAACTAACTCAAAATGGATCAAAGACCTAAATATAAAATTGAAATTATATAATAAAGATCATTGAAAGAAAAAATAGGGACAATGCTAAGAGCCCTAATACATGGCATAAATAGAATATGAACCATAGGAATAATGCACAAACACCAGAAGAGAAACTAGATAACTAGGAGCTCCTAAAAATCAAAACATCTATGCTCATCAAAAGACTTTACCAAAAGAATAAAAAGACAACCTACAGACTGGGAAACAATTTTTGGCTACGACATTTCTGATCAGGATCTAATCTCTAAAATCTACAAGATACTGCAAAACCTCAACAACAAAAAGAGAAATAACCCAATTAAAAAATGGGTAAAGGATATGAAGACATTCTGGCAGCTGACAGATACATGAGGAAATGATCACGATGATTAGCCATTAGAGAAATGCAAATCAAAACTATAATGAGATACCATCCCACCCCAACAAGACTAGAATTAATCCAAAAAAACACAAAATAATAAATGTTGGAGAGGTTGTGGAGAGACTGGAACACTTATACACTGCTGGTGGGAATGTAAAATGGTACAACCACTTTGGAAATTGATTTGGCACTTCCTTAAAAAGCTAGAAATAGAAGTACCATATGATCCAGCAATCTCACTCCTTGGAACATATCCTAGAGAAATAAGAGCTGTCACACAAATAGATATATGCACACCCATGTTCATTGCAGCACTGTTCACAATAACAAAAAGATGGAAACAACCTAGGTGCCCATTAATGGATGAATGGATAAGCAAATTACGGTGTATTTGCACAGTGGAATACTGCTCAACGATAAAGAACAAAGAATCCGTGAAACATCTCATAACATGGACGAATCTAGAAGCCATTATGGTAAGTGAAGCTAGTCAGTTGCAAAAGGACAAATATTGTATGAGACCACTATTATAAGAACTCAAGAAAAGGTTTAACCACAGAAGAAAATATTCTTTGATGGTTATGAGCGGAGGGAGGGAGGGAGAGGGGTATTCTCTAACTAGATAGTAGACAAGACTTATCTTAGGTGACGGGAAGGCCAACACACAATACAGGGGAAGTCAGCAACTGGACTAAACCAAAAGCTAAGAAGTTTCCTGAACACAACCAAACATGTCGAGGGACAGTGAGCAGGGGCGAGGGTTGGGGACCATGGTTTCAGGGGACATGTAAGTCAATTGGCATAACAAAGTTTATTAAGAAAATGTTCTGCATCCTACTCTGGTGAGTGGCGTCTGGGGTCTTAAAAGCTAGCAAGTGGCCATCTAAGATGCATCAATTGGTCCCAACCCACCTGGAGCAAAGGAGAATGAAGAACACCAAAGACACAAGGAAAATACTAGCCCAAAAGACAACAGGGGTACATAAACCAAAGACTCCATTAGTCTGAGACCAGAAGAACTAGATGGTGCCCAGCTACCACTAATGACCACCCTAACAGGGAACACAACAGAGAGTCCATGACAGAGCAGGAGAAAGTGGGGTGCAGAACTCAAATTCTAGTAAAAAGACCAAAGTTAATGGTCTCACTGAGACTGGAGGAATGCCAGAAGACATGGCCTCTGGAATCTCTGTTAACCCAGAACTAAACCATTCTTGAAGCCAATTCATCAGACAAAAATTAGACTGGAGTATAAGACATAAAATGTTACTCATGAAGAGTGTGATTTTAGTTCAAGTGGATACACTAGACTAAATGGGCAGCTCCCGTCCAGAGGTGAGATGAGAAGGCAGAAAGGGACAGAAGCTGGCTGAATGGACACAGGAAATCTAAGGTGGAAATGAGGAGCGCATGGTCGCATCTTAGGGATAGCAACTACGATCATATAAGAATGTGTGTATAAATTTTTGTATGAGAAACTAACTTGAGCTGTAAACTTTCACCTAAAGCACAATAAAAAAAATTTAAAAGTTGAGAAAGAGAAGACCAAGATGGATGTCAGAAGAGGCTCTGAAACTTGCTTTTGAATGTACAGGAGCTATAGTGAATGGAAGAAGTGTTGAAGTAAAAGAGCTGAACAGAGATTTCAAAGGGTAGCACAAGAAGACAAAGTAAAGTAGTAGAAGGACATGTGCAAAGACCTGGAGTTAGAAAACCAAAAGGGAAGAACACATTCAGCATTTCTCAAGCTGAAAGAACTGAAGAAAAATTCAAGCCTCGAGTTGCAATGTTGAAGGATTCTATGGACAAAATATTGAACGACACAGGAAGTATCAAAAGAAGATGGAAGGAATACAGAGTAACTATACCAAAAAGAATTGATCAATGTTCAACCACTTCAGGAGGTAGCATATTATTGTATTAAAGGAAGAAGTCCAAGCTGCACTGAAGGCATTGGCAAAAAACAGTGCTCTAGGAATTGATTGAATACAACGGAGATGCATCAAAACAAACGAATACAACGCTAGAAGCACTCACTAATCTATGCCAAGAAATTTGGAAAAGAGCTACCTGGTCAATCGACTGAAAGAGATCCATATTTGTGCCCATTCCAAAGAAAGGAGATCCAACAGAATTTGGAAATTACCAAACAATATTATTAATATCACGTGCAAGTAAAATTTTGCTGAAGATCATTCAAAAACGGTTGCAGCAGTACATTGACAGGGAACTCTCAGGAATTCAGGCCAAATTCAGAAGAGGACACGGAATGTGGGATACCATTGCTGATGTCAGATGGATCTTGGCTGAAAGCAGAGAATATCAGAAATATGTTTACCTGTGTTTTATTGACTATGCAAAGGCATTCGACTGTGTGGATCATAACACATTATGGATAACATTGCAAAGAATGGGAATTCTATAACACTTAATTGTGTCATGAGGAACCTGTACATAGACAAAGGGCACTTTTTCGAAGAGAACAAGGGGATACTGCGTGGTTTAAAATCAGGAAAGGTTTGGGTCAGTGTTGTATCCTTTCACCATACTTATTCAATCTGTATGCTGAACAAATAACCTGAGAAGCTAGACTATATGAAGAACCATGCAGCATCAGGACTGGAGGAAAACTTATTAAAAACCTGCAATATGCAGATGACACAACCTTGTTTGCTGAAAGTGAAGAGGACTTGAAACACTTACTGATGAAGATCAAAGACTATAGCCTTCAGTATGGATTACACCTCAACATCAAGAAAACAAAAATCCTCACAACTAGACAAATAAGCAACATCATGATAAATGGAGAAAATACTGAAGTTGTCAAGGATTTCATTTTAGTTGGATCCACAATCAATGCTCATGGAAGCAGCGGTCAAGAAATTAAAGGACACTTTCCATTGGGCAAATCAGCTGCAAAAGACCTCTTTAAAGTGTTAAAAAGCAAAGATGTCACTATGAGGACTAAGGTGCATCTGACCCAAGCCATGGTATTTTCAGTCATCTTACATGCACGCGAAACCTGGAGAATGAAAAAGGAAGACCAAAAAAGAAGTGTTGCTTTCAAATTATGGTGTTGGCGAAGAATACTGAATATGCCATGGACTGCCAGAAGAATGAACAAATCTATCCTGGAAGCAGTACAGCCAAAATGCTCCTTAGAAACAAGGATGGTGAAACATTGTCTCATGTACTTTGGACATACTCTCAGGAGAGACCAGTCCCTGGAGAAGGACATCATGCTGGAAAAAATAGAAGGTCAGCAAAAGAGAGAAAGACCCTCAAGGAGATGGACTGACCACAGTGGCTGCAACAATGGGCTCACACATAGCAACGATTGTTAGGATGGTGCAGGACCAGGCAGTGTTTCGTTCTGCTGTATGTAGGTTCTGTATGATTTGAAATTGTCTTGATGGCACCTAACAACAACAACAAAAAATAATTGTTGCATTATGGTTTACAGTTAACGTCTGTTTTATTACAATATGCTTTAAAATATGTATAGTAGAACCTTACAACTATATCCTTTAAATTCTTACCTCCAATTAGTTACACCATTGTCATTATACATATTGTTTATACATATATTATAAACATCACAATCCATTGTTATTATTTTTGTTTTAGATAGTTAATTGTAGTTTTGAGATACTGAAAATTAGGAAAATGTTTACATTTATTTTAACCATTTTTGGAGCTTTTTTTGTGAGTAGACCCAAGTTTCTGTCTGGTATAACAATCCTTTTGCTTAAAGAATGTCTTTTATCATTTCTGGTAGCACTGGTCTGCTGGCAGTAAATCCATTCAACTGTTATATTTTCTGAAAATGTCTCTATTTTGCCTTTATTTTGAAAGACATTTTCACTGTGTATAGTATTCAAGTTTTCTTCTTTTCTTTCAGTAAAGATTCCACTCCATTGCCTTTCTGAATTGCATAGTTTTTGACAACTATTCTGCCATAATTCTTATCTTTTATTCTCTGTATTTCATGTGTCTTTTTCTCTGGCTGCCTTTGGTATTTCTCTTTCTTTTTACTTTTCAGTTGTTTCAGCAGTTATGAATCAAGCATTGTAGAAAATTGCAAAGTACTCTTTACAGGTAAGGTTTTACATAAATTTATATTATTTGGCACTATTAGAAGTATTTAATTTCTAGTTAAGTACATCTAGTCCCTGAAGATGAAATAATTTACCTTAATCTAGAAATAATACCAAGATTCCTATATATATGTTAGCAATTGTATTTAACAATACCAGGAAGAATTAAGTATTTATGTAGATTTTAGGATATTTACTAATTTGTCTCTGTTCAAAGATACAAAGGGTCTCAAACACTCTAACAATAACGCCATGTTATAAGTATATGTACATCCTGGTGGTTAAACAGTTTGCTATGTTAAACAGAGTTTTCAAACTGAAATCTTCAGGATTAAAAAAAAAAAAAAATTGCTGTCAAGTTCATTCTGACTCATTGCGACCCCATAGGACAGAGCAGAATTGCCCCGTAGGGTTTCCAAGGAGGGGCTGGTGGATTCGAACTGCAGACCTTTTGGTTAGCAGCCGAGCTCTTAGGTAACACATATACGTGTATGATAATTGTGGGAATGGTGGAGCCTCTGGAGAATTTCTGAAAATGCTTTGTTAACAAACATGTTGTCATATTTGCAAACAGTTATTATCTATCATTACCATAATCACACCATAACTGAAGCAAGTAGCTTCACCTTTTCCTTTTCTTCCATTGTGCAGATTGTTCCTTTTCTTCCATTGTACAGATCGTTACTGGAGAAACTTAAGAAACTAATGTGATCCACTGTTAGCTTTTCAAATTTCATTGGGACCCTCCTTGCTACTTTACATAATTTTACTTATCTCTAATTGATCCTCTGTTGTTAATTATATTCCATTAACCATTCCAAATCCTTTCTAATAGAGTCAAGTCTTCAATTTCATATCTAACACCACTGGTTTCAGATAGTGACTTCGCCTCCTATCTAAAGGGCAGCTGACATGAATTCTGTTACCGTCAATTCCATTTCAAACTATATTTGACTTTAATTTCTTGCTGTTATTCTTCTCTTGAATATTATATAAATGGGAATGCCTCTTACCACACCTTAATCAACTACTTGCAATGCCCATTAATTTCTGCCACCAATTCTTTGCTTCCTCAGTTATCAGCCTTCACATTTCAATCTCCTCTTCTGTGCTGGAACTTGCATTCTTACCCAGATGTGCACATATCTCAGTACTTTTTTAAACTACTTTATACCCAGAGCTTAGATCTTGGTTTTTAACATCATAGCATTTCATACCATTCTCCAATAAAAGGAAACAGAGCTCCTTGGAGAATGGCTGATTCTAGGACTGGACAGGGAAAATACAAGATGAGTCCAAGATATTTTGAAATTCTATAAAATAGGAAATGCTCAAAAAAAAAAAAAAATCCAAATGAGGGCATGTTAAAAGGACATAGGAGACATCATAAAAGTTACTAATGGCCA
This sequence comes from Trichechus manatus latirostris, assembly GCF_000243295.1. NCBI lineage: Eukaryota > Metazoa > Chordata > Mammalia > Sirenia > Trichechidae > Trichechus > Trichechus manatus. The sequence continues at coordinate 9,786,474 of NW_004444021.1, read as the reverse complement.
AAGCTGGAACAACAAAATAAATAACACAGCACTGGACTAGATTATAACCCAAAGTAGAAAATAAATATACATGAATCCACACTGATTGAGTGAATAAATACATGATTTAATCAATAAACAAATGGGAAAGAAAAGACAACCTTACAAAAAAAATTCCAAATAATATATGTAGACACTCTTCCCTCCAGGAGATGGAACTAAACCCCCCCCCCCCATTCCACTGAGTGTGGACCAGACTTAGTGACTCACTTCAAAAGTATAAAGTATGAAACGGAAAAAAAAAATATATTAACTGTACAGTGAAGAAACCTTGCAAACTCTAATTTAAATCAAATGACTAAGGTGAGTATCACCAATGACATCATCATGTATCATAATAGAAAGTGATGTGAAGGGGTACTTCATGTCTGTGATATTCTTTCCAAAAACTCATAACCCCAATCTAATCATGAGAAAAATATCAGTCAAACCCAAACAGAGGGACTGGCTACAAAACAGTTGACCAGTACTCTTCAGAACTGTGAAGGTCATTAAAAAAAGAAGGAAAGATGGAGAAACTGTCACAGATCAGAGTAGCCTAAGCAGACATAATGATTAAATGCAATGTGATATCCTGGATTTGATTCTGTAAGAAAAAAATGGCATTAGTGGAAAAACTGGTGAAATTTGAATAAATAAGGAATTTAGTTAATAGTAATGTACCAATGTTGGTTTCTTGGTTTTCACAAATATACATGTAGCTAATATAAGCCGACAACTTTTGGAGCGACTGAAACAAGATGAGGGCTATGTAGGTACTCTACACTCTATTGTATAGATATACTGTATACTATCTATATAATCATTCTATAAATATGAAATTATCCCAAAATAAAAATATATTTTAAAAAAAATTATTTATCTTACTTTCCCCTCTAGACATTATCCCTTTTCTCCTTCTGACAAATAAATCATGGTCCTGATACATTGTTTTAAAATGAACTCTTCTCAGAAGAATTTTAATGGCAACTAAGCTACTAAAGGAGCCCTCGTAGCGCATCGGTTGAGAGCTATGGCAAGCCAAGGCTGCTAACCAAAAAAATGGCAGTTTGAATCCACCAGCTGCTCCTTGGAAACCCTATAAGGCAGTTCTACTCTGTCCTGTAGGGTGACTATGAGTCAGAATCTACTCAGTGGCAATGGGTTTAAGCTACTAAATGGCAGTATAAAATATAAAAATTTTCACCATTAAATTATGCAGAGATAATACATCACTGAAGAAAAATGTCAAAAATTTTAGTCTTTAATATCCTAAAAATAAATGTTTTATCAAATATTTTAGTTATAAAAAAATAGCATTTATGTAAGAAGCAATAGGTTCTACATAAGTAATAACTTCATATACACTATAACAAGTTTTGAAAATTCACATTACTCATTATTTAGTAGTCCCTGTCTTTGAAATGGCAAATTTCATGTTAATATAAAAATTTACTAACAACTCCTTAGATCTTTTGCATTTATTTTCTACAAAAGCTCTTGAGATAACTGTATTACACAAAGAAGTACTGTTTAAGGTTAAGAAGAAAAAATGTGGAACAAAGGAAAAAGCCTTTGCGTCACCAAGTTATATAGATGAAAGCAGCTAGAAAAATACTGTGCGGACCTTCTCGAACTGGCATCTCCCAAATCCTTTGTGTATGAATAACTGCCTTGATAAACTGCAATTACATTTGCAGCAAAATTTCCTGGAGAGGAAAGGTATTGACCCAGTGAAAATGAAAAACTCCCAAGGCACTCTTTGAAGGCCATTTGTTACTACACTTAAATAATTATAGTATGAGCCCAATTCCTTTAACCCATAGCTCTTAAATTTATTTCTTGAGTAACAGGTGTGTAACATAGGTTAGTGCATCTTTACTAAGAGTACAGCCAAAAATTCAGTAAAAGTAAAATCAAAATGTTATATAAAAATATTGTACAACCACAATTTTCAATATCATATAATGATTGGGTAAAGCTAAATAGCTTCCCTTCTTTTGTGATAATAAGGTTTAGAGATAGCCATTTAAAGTTTTAATTTAGTGTTTACTTTTATCAAAGATGTATATGCACATAGTTTCAAGAGTCAAGTAAGTATGCAAACTTGTTATAAGAAACAGCAATTCCCTGACTTACTCCATCCATGCTTCTCAATATTGAAGCAATCAACTTCAATTCTTTTAGATGATCTGTTTGTATATAATTCTGAAATTTTTTTTATATCTGTATGTATTTATTTTGTCCTGACAGTAAACATGAGATTTCTCTATCAGAGACGGGCCTATTATGTATTTACAGGCTATCTTGTATTTGTTCCCCATGCTGAGTGGTATGATGAGTTGTATGATGGCAGAAGGGGTGGTCTGTATTATGGTAGAGGATCCCAAAAATTATGAAACTGGGAGATTATGTAGGAACTGGCACACCAATCCCTCCTCCATTCCACTGAGAGAGAGCCGTGTGGGGAAGAGAGTGAGCTAGTGGCTTTTTGCGGTTGCAGGGTAAACTCTCTAGCCTGGAATGTAAGCATTTGTCTCTGGGGGAGAATCGAAAGGTTTTATTACTCTATATGCCTTAAATGGGAGCAGATGGCTCCACAATAATGGGGACAAGGGATTACAGGTCTAAAACTCTTAGAGTATAAAGCATAAATCGTTGGGGGGAAAAAAAGATATTCTCTGTCTTTATAGTGTGTCAGTTTCCATTGCTTGGAAAGTCCTGATCATGCAGAAACATGAAAGTACTTAACGTCTCCCGATGTATTGTCTCCTGACATATTCCAGATCTCTAAATGCTATGCTTATTTCACTCTTTTACACTTTCTCATCCCGCAAATGCACATTCTTGTGCCCACACCTCCTAATTTAGTTATATCGTAGTTTTAAGTCAGCTTAACATTCATGTTTATATTATTATGACTATTAAAGGATATACACTATTGAGACATGTAACAAACTATGATTAATTCCTTTTCCTTGCACAATATCCATCTTCCTTGGAGTTAACAATGCTATTTTTTTCTCTATTACTTTATATTCTACTTACTTATCATTCAAGCACAAACTCTCCTCCAATTGTGTCTTCCCTCACTATATTAAAAACCCAGAATAATCCATCCATTTCACCTTATGAGGTAATACCAAAACAGTGTAGACCCTTAATCCAATATGACTAGTTTTCTTATAAGAAGAGGAAAAGAGAATACCTTTTTTTGATTAACTTTCCTGAAACATTATAACCTTACTTAACCTCAACTGCTGCTCTGTAGGCCTGACACCTGGATATCTATAATAGCCACCTTTGATGCCTTGCCTCAAATTCTCTCTGCTTCTCTGATTTCACAACAGCTGGGGTACACTGCCACAGGATCTCAGACACAATTTGTTTGGCATTATCCCACCTCAAGCTCTCTTTGTACACATTTCTGCCCTTTGCTTCAAGGCCTTAGCCTACACCAAAATGCAGGGCAGAAGTGAGGGGAGTTAACGTTCCAGGGTTCATCTTTATAAATGGGATAGGAGGCACTGGAGTGGTGTTTCAGCCTACCCTCCGGCAAGGGGACAATTCTTGGAGTCATTGTATATGTTCTCACAGAGGTCCTTCTGAAATGAGCCACGATTGCTTACAATGTGACCCTAATAAAGTATCCTTATATTTGCTTTTCCTTCTTTGTCTCGTTCATCCCTTCCCTCATTCCTGCTTTTCTGGGATTATCTTCTACAGGATAATCTGTAATATCCAAGTCCTTGTTTCAGGCTCTGCTTTTGAGGAAACCCAATCTAAGACAGGCTCTCCCTTTACCATCACCCAGATTTCCTCCTCCTTCCTTGGGTTGGAGTCCCTAGTTTAAAGATCCCTTGTCTTTCTCTTTCTCAAAAGTCCATGTTGGTGTGTGCCACTGAGTTGATTCTAATTCATAGTGACCCTCATAGGACAGAGTAGAACTGTCCTACAGGGTTTGCATGGTTATAGTCTTTGTGGAAGCAGATTGCCACATCTTTCTCCCACAGAAGGGCTTGTGGGTTCTAACCACCAACCTTTTGGTTGGCAGCCGAGCACTTAATCATTGCACCACCAGGGCTCCTTTAGAGGGCCATAGACCTCACTTTTCTTCTTTGCTACTTGTGAGTCAACAACTGTTTTTAATATAATGGAGGGTACTGCAATATAACCTTGGAATATAAATAATGTGTTGCTGTACTTCAACAATAATGATAATAGCAAATAATAATTTCTAATATTTATTGAGAACTTACTAAGTGTCAAGTACAGTTTTAATAAGTGTCTTATATGCATAATTCATAATTCTATAAACTAGTTAGTATTATTATCTGTACTACTTTACAGGAAAAAATTAGAGAAACGATATTGCCTATATTCTTATAATAAATAAATATTATGTCTGAGATTTTTACATCAAGTCTGACTGAGTCCAACCAGTATTTTAGTTTTCTTGAGCTGTCGTAACAAAATACTAAAAACTGAATGGCTTAAAATAATAGAAATTTATGTTCTCATAGTTCTGGAAACTAGAAGTCTAAAATCAAAGTGTTAGCAGGGCCATACTCCAAAGCCTCTAAGAGAAGATCCTTCTTTGCCTTTTCTACCTTCTGGTAGACCCGGGTGTTGCTTGGTTCATGACAGCGTAACATGGTCATCTTCCCTCTGTCTCTCTTATCTTCTTATCAGGATGCTAGTTATACTGGGCTAAGGGCCCACCCTGCTTCAGTATTACCTCATCTTAACTAGTTACAACTGCAATGTCACTATTTCCAAATAAGATCACATTCTGAGGTTCTGGGAAGGACATGAATTTTGGGAGACACTATTCAACTCAGAACACACTGTGTTTTCATGGCCATATGTCTTAGTCATCTAGTGCTGCTCTAACAGAATTTCCTGAAGTAGATGGATTTAGCAAAGAGAAGTTTATTCTCTCACAGTTCAGTAGGCTACAAGTCCAAATTCAGGGTGTCAGCTCCAGGGGAATGCTTTCTCCGTCAGCTCTGGAGGAAGGTCCGTGTCATCAGTCTTCCTTTGGTCTGGGAGTTTCTCTGCGCAGGAACCTCAGGTCCAAAGGATGAGCTCTGCTCCTGGAACTGCTTTCTCGGTGGTATGAGGTTCCTATGTGTCTCTGCTCGCTTCTCTCTTTTATATCTCAAAAAAGATTGCATTAAGACACTATCTAATCTTGTCAACCTCATCAGTATAACCTCATCATAGTGACAGAGTTTACAACACATAAGAAGATCACATATAATCTCATCATAGTGATAGAGTTTACAACACATGAGGAAATCACATCAGATAACACAATCATACAATACTGGGAATCATGACCTAGCCAAGTTGCTACACACATTTTGAGGGGAGAAAATTCAATCCATGACACCATACTATACTGACTCCCAAAAGCATTGTGATAAATATCATAAATGGACAACAGACATCATAAGTGTTTTTATCATATAATTTGTGGAATTGGTCTCTCAATACTTTACATCACAGACTAAAGTTAGTGACAAGAGACTTAATGAAAATATACATGGAAGTCATAAAGGTGAAGGCATGTGTCATAGTTACCAATCCATCGCCAACCCTTTAAATCAAAATCCTGCTAGGTGTTACATGGTATTTGATGGAAAAGATATTTAACATCTGCTGTAACCAAAAGTTTGGCAGTTCGAATCCACCAGCCGCTCCTTGGAAATCCTATGGGGCAATTCTACTCTGTCCTATAGGGTCGCTACGAGTCGGAATCAACTTGACAGCAACGGGTTAGGTTTTGATTTTTTATGTTACTTCACAAATCAAATCAAGGCAGTATGTACTTGTTCATGATTCAGAGTTTACTAAACAATGTGTGATAGTATGAAAAATTGGGGATAAAAAGAAAATGTATATCCTCTGCCTTTAAGGGACATATAATCTAGTTAAAAATACACAGTTTATATGAAAATTCCAAGAATTTTACACTAAAATATATTTACAAATGGTCTAATTTGCATATAACTGTGTAGCATGATTTAAGAGGCTGGAGCTCAGCAGGGGATAGTTGAGATGACCAGTGGCATGCAGGAGGCAGTTCCTTAAAACAAAGTCAGTCTTAAAGTTTATGCGGCTTTCAGGTTGGCAAGAAGGGATGAGGTTTGCCCATCAGGTGGAGATATCAATAGATAAAAAGACGAAAATGAGATTCACACGTGTAGATGTAGAGCAGAGGAAGGGAGACAGCAAAGAAGGTTCTCTGCCTACAGCAAGGAAGTGAGAGCAATATAGCTGGAGAAGAGAAGCAAGGTAATGTAGTGCAATGTCTTTCACAGAGGTTGTTGTTAAGTGCCATAGGGTGGGCTCCGACTCATAGCGACCCTGTGTACAAAGGAACAAACATTTTCTGGTCCTGCACCATCCTCACGAAAATGGAGAAAAGGAGAATAGTGGTCTACTTATCTATAATGGAAGAATTAGAAGGTTTGGTGGCTGGTAAAAAAAATGTAAGCTAAAAATAACTCTCAGGTTTTCAAATTGTCACCAGAAATATTTATGATGCTCCTGATACTTTAGAGATAGATAGACAGACAGATAGATCATATTAGTCATCTCCATCAGACAGGTTCCATGCCCCCTTGAATTGAATTGTTGTTGTTGTTGTTGTTGTTGTGTGCCCTCGAGTTGGTTCCAACTCATAGTGACCCTGTGTACACCAGAACAAAACACTGCCCAGTCCTGTGCTATCCTCACAATCATTGCTATGTTTGAGCCTTTGTTGCATCCACTGTGTCAATCCATCTTGTTGAGGGTCTTCCTCTTTTTTGCTCACCCTCTACTTTACCAAGCATGATGTCTTTCTTCAAAAATTGGTCCCTCCTGATAACATGTCCAAAGTACATGAGATGAAGTCTTGCCATCCTCACTTACAAGGAACGTTCCGGCTGTACTTCTTCCAAGATAGATTTATTCATTCTTCTGGAAGTCCATGGTACATTCAGTATTCTTCACCAACACCATAATTCAAAAGCATCAATTCTTCTTCGGTCTTCCTTATTCATTGTCCAGGTTTCACATATATATGAGATGATTGAAAATACCATGGCTTGGGTCAGGCACACCTTAATCCTCAAGGTGACATCTTTGCTTTTTAACACTTGGAAGAGATCTCTTGCAGCAGATTTGCCCATTACAATGCATCGTTTGATTTCTTGAATGCTGCTTGTGAATCCAAGTAAAATGAAATCCTTGACAACTTCAATTTTTTCTCCGCTTATCATGATGTTCCTTGTTGGTCCAGTTGTGAAGATTTTTCTTTTCTTTATGTTCAGGTGTAATCCATACTGAAGGCTGTAGTCTTTGTTCTTCATCAGTAAGTACTTCAAGTCCTCTTCATTTTCAGCAAGCAAGGTTATGTCATCTGCATATTTCAGGTTGTTAATGAGTCTTCCTCCAACCCTAATGCTGCATTCTTCTTCATATAGTCCAGCTATTCAGATTATTTACTCATCATACAGATTGAATACGTATGGTGAAAGGATACAACCCTGACACACACTTTTCCTGAATTTAAACCACACAGTATCCCCTTGTTCTGTTTGAATGACTGCCTCTTGGTCTATGTACACGTTCCACATAAGCACAATTAAGTATTCTCATTCTTTGCAATGTTATCAATAATTTGTTATGATCCACAGAGTTGAATGCCTTTACATAGTCAACAAAACACAGGTAAATATCTTTCTGGTATTTTCTGCTCTCAGCCAAGATCTATCTGACATCAGCAATGATATCTCTCATTCCATGTCCTCTTCTTAATCCAGCTTGAATTTCTGGCAGTTCCCTGTTGATGTGCTACTGCAAACATTTTTTAATGGTCTTCAGCAAAACTTTACTTGCGTATGATATTAATAATATTGTTCAATAATTTCCACACTTGTTGGATCACCTTTCTTTGGAACAGGCACAAATACTAATTGAATTAGTATTTTAATTTTAACACAGCTTGTGGTTCTACTTCTGGGATCTTTGCCAGAGGATCTAGAGACCAGTTTAATAATTACATGTTGACCGGTGTACATAATTTAAGAAAACAGCTTAAAAAACTAAAGTGAAGATTTCCTGGAATGAAGAAATCTTACTGAGCATTGAAATACATTTAATTTATTAATTTGATTCTACAGTGGAAAAGTAAGCAAGTAAACTAGCATAATAAATTATACTGAAAACTGAATAATTATTTACTCATTTAATCAATCACTCATTTATCAAATAATACAATATTCTTTCAACGAATATTATGTTGAGCACCTATAACATGCCAGATGCTGTACCAGGTGCTGAAGGCAGAAATAGAAGTAGGAAAGTGTCTCCCTCCCCCAAAGGCTCAGTGATTGATCAACAGGATAACACAGGATGCTGAGGAACTGGGGAATCACAAAGGGATGGAGCTTGCTTATGTTGTTCAGACAGTGGCAGGGTTGACAGGGGGCAGGACTCTGATGTGAAAGAGCAAGAGGAGGTGTTGTGTCATTTAAATGAAATTAACTCTGCTACTTTCTGTTACTCTATAGAGTCATTTTCTACTTCTCTCTTTCCAACATCTAATTCATCAGCAAATTCTGTTGGCCCTACCTTCACAATCTATCCCAAATCTAATTATTTCTCATGCTTTACAATACTATGAGCCTAGCTCAAGTTCCAATCATCTCACTTGTGGACTATTGCAATAGTCTTCTAACTGGTCTTCCTGCTTCCACCCTTGCCCTCCTAACATCTCTTCTCCACTGAAGACCCAGAGTGAGTTTTGTTTTTTGTTTTTTTTTAACTTATGTCAGATCACGTCGCTCCTCTGGTCAAAGTCCTAACAATGGCCTATAAAGCTCTACATGAAATGCACTTGTTTCCGATACCATGTGGTTGCCTGTAAATGCTCCTCCCCATTTCCCTTCCCAACCTCACTCATGCTGTACTGCCTCCTTTCTGTTCCCCAGCAAACCAAGCACACTTCTGCCCCAGAACTTCATGCTTACTGTTTCCTCTGCATAGAATGCTCCTCCTTACACACCCGAATGCCTGGTCTCTTACTGCTTTTTATATTTGCTTAAATATCACGGTGTAGATGTCTTTTCTGACTACCCTATAAAAAATAGCACCCCCCCCCCCATCGATCTCTATCCCTCTGTTTTATTTTCATGCTTACCACGTATCATTTACTTACTGGTTTATAGTTTGTCTCTTTCTGCTCATACCAAGAGCAGAAACTTGTTGTGTTGCTCACTGTAGTAATCCTAGAAAAACGCCTGGCAAGTAGAATGCCCACCACCAGTATTTGTTAAATTAGTGAGTTCAAATATGATGGACAAGGACTTATAGTTTTTCTCATTTTCAGCCTAGGTAAGAGGGCAAATAAAAAATGGATATCTATTAAAGAAATAACGCCCCTTTATAGTCAGTGAATCTTTTACCTGTAACTCTTCTAAGGTTTGAGGAGCCCATGTGTTACTATTTTTTGACATTTAAATAGGATTTTTACAAAGATTTAGAACTAAAAAGGTTATGAAAGTCATTTTAGAAAAAGTTGAAAACGTAGAAATGTATGTTTAAAAAACAATCACCTAGAAATTATAGCTAACAATTTCTTGGGTTGATCCGATACTATATATAAAATTATGTGCTCTGATATTCAGTACTTAATAATCAGATCTTTCTTTGTGTTGTATAATTTAAGTTCCTTGAAACTATGATTGTGTGTGTGTGTATACAGATAGTTTTCCACACATGGTGTATGAATTTACACTTCTGCCAGTACACCTGAGAGTGTCTATCTCACCTCACTAAAAGATGAGAAAAAGGTGGTACAGTAGTTAGGCGCTTAAAAACCAATGCCAGATTGCCCAGGTTCCACTAACAGCTTCACCACTTAATACCTTTCTGACCTTGGGAAACCTATATATTCTTTCAGTGCCTTTTCCTATCTGTAAAAAGGGAATAATAACAACTATCTCATAGGTTTATTATGAGAATTAAATTGGCCAAATACATGCAAAATGTTTAGACTAGGGCCTAGCAAATATTAAGCATATGTAAAAGTTAGCTGTTAATGTAAAAAAAAAAAAAGTAAAACTTAATATTTTATGTGACAATTTTAAATGGTTAGCAATGTAGGGGAAAATGATAATATTCCTTTGTATTATAAATGAAATTGAACAATTTTCAATTTCTTCATCATTGTCATGTTTTCTTTTGTAAGTAGTCCATTTAAGACCTTTGCTCATTCATTTGTAAGGGCTATTCATATATTGAGGTTATTACCTGTTCAAATGTTTATTTAAAACATTTCTCTAATTTTTTACATCATTTGTCATTAATATATTGAATTTGTAGTATACATAAATTTTAAATTTTTTATGTAAAACCTACCAGTATATGCTTTGAATTTTTTTTTCTATTACTTTTGGCTTCCATATTTCCTCTAACTTTTTATGATTTAAAATTTTACATTTAGTTTTTTATTTTCTCTGGATATTATTTTGGTTATGTTGTGCTGTGAAAATTTATAGCATATTTCCCTGGAGCTAAGTTTCTCAATATCATTTATTGAGCAGTCCATCCACATCCACAATTTTATATTACTTCCTTTAGATTAAGTTTATATGCATGTTTTATATATGTGTAGGTGTGTATAGGTAGATACGTACATACATAAATATATCATATCATATCAAAATTAAGTTCTATATTCCACTAATTATTTTTAATTCTATACTACTATTTGTGGAATAAATAGATCAATAAATCTAAGTTAACAGTAAGGATAACTGCAATGACTTTTCTCTTTTGTCTGTCCTATCGAGGCTAAATATTTCCTTCATAGGGAACTTTCACTACAAAATTCCAATTTAATGTAGAAAACAATGCCTGAGAACCTCCTGCAGTGTTTGCTGCACAAGCATGGCTGTGCAATGCTCACAGCTTCACACACTCAATGTGATCATGCACAAGCCTGTTACTAATAAAACCACTCAAATAAGCTGGCTAGAGCATAGCACAATAAACAGAACAATTAGAAATGTCACAGTGTCAGCTAAAGCATTTGTGAGATTCTAATCTTTGTTTCTAACCATTTGGGCTTGTATTCCTGCTGGTGTTTCTAAAGCCCATACACTCATTAACACAGAAAGAAACAGGTTTTCGTTAAAAAAGTCATGCAGAGGCGTGCTGCTGATCACTTGCCCTCATTAAAAATTACCTGAACTTTTTGAAACTAAAAACATTTTAACTGTGGTGTCTTGAATTCATTTCAAAATGTGTGCACAGTTCTTGTTTTAAGTCCTTCAGCTATTACAGACAGACAAAGAGATAGACAAAGAGACAGATAGGCAGGCAGTCCGTCATGCCTGCCTTATACTGTTGGACTGGATCACTGCAGGTAAACTTTTAGCGATCCACAGTTGGAATTGACTCAGTGGCAACTAACAACCACCACCACTAGAGAAGCAGAATATTCTCTCTCAGGGTCCATAGGAGGAAGGATGTCAGGGCTGAGACTAAGAATTCTTTTGGGATACAATGGAGGTCTCAGTGGAGGCCTCCGTGAGATAAGCAAAAAAGTTAAGAGCTCTTGCATCCCCATCACATTACCCATGTAGACTCATTTTTGGCCACCCCTTCCTAGTCAAAGCTGCTGTAGTAAGATGAGCCTCCTACCCACATGATTTTTTGTGAGATGTAAAAGTCAACCCTAATGCTAGTTTCATTCTGTGGTGTAATGTTCTCAGTGATTTAGGCATGTCAGTAGGTACTATTGTTTCATTTTGTTCTGGTTTTACTAAGGTTTCCATATTTGCTTTCTGAAAATATTTGTGATAGATTTATCCAAAGAAATTTTGTGGCAATAAAGGACTTATTTTGTTAAAAATCTGCTTGGGTTATGCTCTTTGCATAAAGATCCAAATAAATGGAGAAATAATCTGCTCATGAATTGGAAGATTCAATATTGTTAAGTTGGCAATTTTTCCCAACTTGATCTGAAGATCAACTCAGTTGCAATCAAAATGCCACCAAGCTATTTTGTGGATATCGACAAACTGATTCTAAAATTCATATGGGAAGGCAAATGAGCAAGAACAGCCAACATAATACTTAAGAAGAAGAAAGTTAGAGACTTCACACTGCCTGATTTCAAGATTTACTAGAAAGTTATAGGAATCAAGACAGCAGGGTTTTGGAGAAAGAATAGACACATGGAACACAATGGAACAGAACAGAAAGCCCAGAATTAAAACACATATATGTACACATATAAATAAAAACACAAATATAAACTGATTTTTGACAAAGACACAAAGGCAATTCAATGGGCAAAGGATAGTCTTTGAGACGCTGGATACCTATACACACCCACACAAAAAAAAAAGAACCTAGACACAGTCCTTACACCTTACACAAAAGTTAACTCAAAATGGATCATCACAGGCTGAAATGTAAAATGCAAAATTATAAAACTCCTAGAACTAATATAGTAGAAAATCCAAATTACTTTGGATTTGATGGCGAGTTTTTAGAAACAACACCAAAAACACATTTTAATTTAGAAAAAATAGTAAGTTGGGTTTTATTAAAATTAAAACCCTCTGCTTTTTGAAAGATACTGGTAAGAGAATGAAAGGAAAAAATAAATACTGAGAGAAAATATTTGCAAAATGCACATCTGATAAAGAACTTGTATCTAAAATATAAAAGGAACACTTAAAACTCAACAGTAAGAAAATAAACAATCCAATCAACTGTTGTTATTTGCCATCACATCAGCTCCAATTCATGGTGATTTTATGTATAACAGAATGAAAAGTTGCCCAGTCCTCTACCATCTTCATGATCGTTTGTATGTTTGTGTCCATGACACAATTATTAGACTAGCCAGGCTACAAAAAATTAACAATATCAGTTGCTGGAGAGGATTTAGAGCAACAGGAATTCTCATTCATTGCTGGTTGGAATGAAAAATGGTACAGTCACTTTGGAAGACAGTTTAGTAGTATCTTACAAAATTAAACAATATCTTAACACACAATTCAGCAATGGTGTTCTTAGTTACTCACTCAACTGATTTGAAGATTTATGTCCACACAAAAACTTGTACTTGAATGTTTATAGCAGCTTTATTCATAACCTCTAAAATCTAGAAGCAACCAAGATGCCCTTTAGTACTTTAGTGGATAAATAAACTGATACGTCTATATAATGGAATACTATTTGGTGTTTAAAAGGAATGAACTAGAATGAATCTTAAATGCATATTTCTAGTGAAAGAAGCCAGTCTGAAAAGACTACATACTGTATCATTCCATTTATATGGAATTCTGGAAAATGTAAAATGATGGAGATGGTTAACAGATGAGTGGCTGCAAGGGTACAGTGGAAGTGAGAAGGGACGAATGGGTGGACCATGGGATTTTTTTAGGACGGTGAAACTCTCCCATATGACACTGTACCTGTAGTTACATGACACTATGCATTTTTCAAAACCCAAAGAAATTCACAACACAAAGTGTGATCGCTAATGTGTGCAAATTTTGAAAAATCATTTAGCAGGTTGGAGGAATCCCAGAATGGAATGCAGATAGTGAGAAAAGAATCTAAGTGTATCACAGTATATGAAACAACTTCACTAAAGTGTGTTGGAGAAAATGATACTCACCTAAGTAACTTTGGAAATGAGCAGAGTCTTTAGTCTAAAGTAAAAAAGAACAGAATATAAACTCTGTATTATCGTTGATCAAGTTCTTCCCCTCAACAGAGGTACAGTTTAACAATTCTGAAACCCCTATAAATATGTACTGTATTGAACAATTAAGTTAATGGAGAGAAGATGGTGGGAATCTGGTTTCTCAATATTGGAATGGGAGAGAAGGCTGGAATTATCCATGTAATAATGGATTAGAGGTGGAGACATAAGTATAAACTCATTTTAGCTTAATATAGATAGAGATGGATACACACAGAAATAGCTATAGATATGTGTAAATACATTGGTTATTATATGAATATATATCTCCTTGCTCTGTCAACTGTTAGGTCCAAGAAACAATGATATTCCAGTAGCAGCAAGCATACTTAGTGCCAAGATCTTGGTTTCTAATGCTATTGTCCAATAAAAGGAATCAAAGCTCCTTAGAAAAACAGGTAATCGTAGAAATGGAGCAAGAAATATAAAAGGTAAGCCTGGCACATATTATAGCACCACAAAGTGAGAAAGTTCTAAAAAATAAAAAAGGAAGGAAAGAGAGAAAGAGCAAATAAAATGATGAGGGCATGTTAAAAGTACACAGAAGTCAGAAAGAGTTCCCCATAGCCAAAGATTGAATAATTTGAGGTACGAAATAAAGTAGTACTGGATTATAACTCAGGATGTAAAATAAGTATCCATTAGTCCACACTGATATAAATAAGTGATTGAATAAAGTAATAAATGGAGAATATGTAGATAAATCTAAATAATATATATAGATACTCCCCTTCAAGGAGGAAGAACATAATTCCATGTTCCTTAACTGGGGCTGCACAGAGTGACTTCCTTCCAAAGAGAAGCATATGAAAAAGAGGAAAAATAGTAACTTTTTACTGTGGAGAAATCTCTCAAACACTACCTCCAGTAGGTGATCAAGGTCAACATCAACAATGATAAGTCATGCTGATAGGATGTACTCTTGGTATGATGTGATGAGAATGGTACCTCTGTGGTCTGTTCTCCACCCCCACAACTCATAATCCTAGTTTAATATGAGAAGAACATCAGGCAAATCCCATTTGAAAAATATTCTACAAAATGCTTGACAAGTATTCCTCAAAACTGTCAGTGTCTTCAAAAATAAGGAAATCCTGAGAAACTACCACACTCAAGAAAAGCCTAAAGAAAAATGATAATCGAATGTAATATGGTATCCAGGATGGGATCCTGGAACTGAAAAGGGGCATGAGGTAAAAAAGTAAGGAAATCTGAATAAAGTATGAAATTTAGTTAATAAATAATGTCAATATTGGTCCATTAAACGTGGCAAACGTGGCGTACTAATATAAAATGTTAATAGGAGGGGAACCAGGTGTGAGGTATATCAGAGCACTCTATACTATTTAAAAATTTTATGTAAATCTAAAACTACTCTAAAATTTAAAAGTTTATTAATAAAACACATATAATGAAGATTTTCCTATAGTTTACATATATTTTTCTCTATGAATTTTAATAATTTATGATTCAAATTATAACCCCAATTAAATACTATGAGAAAGCAATTTCAATTTCATTTTTCCAAAGCTGAATTTTGGATGTAAATCTACAAGTCATATATATGTATACACACACACTCATATATGTAAATTTCCGTTAATTTCATTTGGGCATTCCAAAAGTTTTATTAGGTAAGTCATTTTTGTAAGCCAGTAAAACTCTTTCAAGATATCTTCTAAGTGAGAACCATACAGATGCACTCACCACACACACACACACACACACACACAAACGTTAAGCATTTGTGAACTAAAAGAACTGAAATAATCTTGTTCATATACTCTTGACAAATCTCTTCCTTTTTATAATTGGCATATTTCAGTATGAAACAGAGAATGGTGTTCTGATTTCATTTCTTTTCATAAAGCTGAAAACAATTGGAATTTAGAGGGTTGAATTTTAATAAGTTTATCATTTTGACAACATTATTTAATGTGCATTTCAGATCTCCAGGCAAATTCTATGGGACAGTTCTACTCCGCCATGTAGGGTTGCCATGAGTCAGAATGGATGGTACACAACAACAAAAACAAAGCAACCTTTACATATAAGAGAGTCTCTTTGAATAGAAAAATGCATTAATTCAATTTGAGAGTTTTCAAATTGAACTTAATGTGTAAAGATTTTACACTTTCTTATCATTGCTGCTGCACAATTAGTATACAAACCTATGCAGTATTTCAATAATATCTTAGTTTTTACAAAGGAATCATCTGCCATGTTTATATATCATCTCCAGGAGTTTGTTTTGATCTTTCTTTTCAAGTCATATAACGTTATCTCAGCATTTTTCTCCAGTGATTCCGAATAATAGGTAAAAGTTAACTTTTCTAAGACTCATTCCCTGCAGGCCAGTCTTCCTGAGAGGGTGCTGACTGCATGTAGAGCAGGACCAATCAGAAACACTACTCCATGGAGAAGAAATACAACCAAGTACTAAAGGTATTCAATTCTGTGATAATACAAAGGCAGTGGTGGATTTGGCCTGGAAAGCAGTGGTTCATTCTGCCGTATATCTAAAACTGCAAGGCTTGGACCCCAGACCCTGATCACAGCAGAGGGGCTTGTGTTTTCCAACCAAAAACCCTAATGTGGCAGATCAATACAGATAATCAAAGTTCTATCACATCACAGAGCTATGACCACAATACTTGACCCACAACACAGATGAAGTGATGAAAAAAATTGGTACACCTTCAGTCATGTATTTTATAACTCAGTTCAAACACTGAGGACCCTCTTTTGGACTCTAATATCTATCTTTGATAAATTCCTGTGTGTTTCCCAGAGAACCATTGGCAGAGGAGACTGACAATCTGCTAATCCTCCTATATTCAATAGGTTTCACGTTATAAACCTTATTCCAGGCCTAGTGTGAGTGCTGTTGAGTCATTTGTCTTAATTTGTTTGACCATTTGGTGCATATATCTGTAAATCTGGCTCCAGTAGCTACCACAACCTCAGGAAAGGAAGATCAAATATCTATCCAGGGTAGGTAAGAAAGTCTTCCAAGGGTGGCATGTTGTTGTTGTTAGGTACCACTGAGTCAGTTCCTTCTCCAGAGACTGGTCCCTCCTGACAACATGTCCAAAGTATGTGAGACGAAGTCTCCCCATCCTTGTTTTTAAGGAGAATTCTGGCTGTACTTTTTCCAACACAGACTTCTTCATTCTTCTGGCAGTTCATGGTATATTCAATATTCTTCACCAACACCATAATTCAAATGCATCAACTCTTCTTCAGTCTTCCTTATTCATGGTCCAGCATATGTAGTGACTGAAAATACCATGGATTAGGTCAGGTGCACCTTAGTCCCTTTGCTTTTTAACACTTTAAACTGATGGTATTGAAGGAAGAAGTCCAAGCTGAACTGAAAGCATTGGAGAAAAAACAAAGCTCCAGTAATTGATGGAATACTAACTGAGCTGTTTCAACAATCAGATGCAATGCTGGAAGCACTCATCTGTGCCAACAAATTTGGAAGACAGCTACCTGGCCCACTGACTGGAAGAGATCCATATCTGTGCCCATTCCAAAGAAAGGTTAGCCAACAGAATGTGGAAATTATTGAAAGGTGGTATAGTCAGTCAATATCAAGGATTTTAATTAATAGGTTACTAATCTGTCACACATCTCTTGCAGTGATTCTGTCATGAGCCAGAGACAAAAGATAACATTCTTTAGTTATTATTAATGGTCTTGAAAGGAATTTCTCAAAGAAAGCAGGCTCCACTGGAAGGATTACCATTACACTTTGGTAAACCTAATGGGGGGATGTGAGCCCTGATGCTATTCTAATTTTGTCTTTGGCCTTCTGAAGTTATGTAGGTTAATCAAAGACAGGATAGTGTTGCTAGGATGGTACATATCCTGCTTAAATGGAAATAAAAAGAGAAAAGACCTACAGCACATGGACTATGTGACTACTCCCCTTGCCCCCAGTAAAAGAGAGAACCTCCAAGGGTGCCAAGAGTCACTAGACAGACTTTTCTAAGGAAAGCCCCTCTTGTAATACTACATAGACATGACTTTTAGATCAACAGCAACAACAAAAAAAATGATGAGACTGATGGTGTTCCTAACCCTATTTTATGTAAAAAATAAAGTAAAATATTTCCAGAAGGTGGGAATGGGGGCTTCCTGTAACTGACAAAAGAATGAGTGGAATTAAACTGACTACTTAATACATAAGATAAAGGGGATATAAGGAAAGAGCTCAGATCTTCCCAGAAATGGGAATGGAAATCACTTCAAAACTGTAACCTCTACCTTTGAGATTATAATCATAAAGTGATCAGTCCAATAGGGTAGCCCCTGAGGGCTCACAGCCAGGATTTCTGTGTCACAGGAGCATTGTCTCTCCAACTATGGATACACCCCAACACTATCCAAGCATTGGAGATATTGTTCACTTTACCATTGGGATAGCCACACATCTTCCAAACAAACAAAACACACTTCTATCATGTTCCTTATCTTCCACAGAGTGCCGGTCACACGAAAAACTTACTCCAAGATCTTCAGAGTCTACACTGTGATTCTCCTTTTGGATTTAGCCAATGTTCCATCAGCATTTCTTTCTATTCCTTAAGTATAATTGGATCTACTGGGTCAAGGCAGCTTTCCCTGAAGCCTAGATGTCACAGAGCCTTCTCTTGTTCTGCGTCCCTTTTTAATATCTACCATTTATTCATTAAATGATTGACACAGCACTCCAAATACAGAATATGTTGACTTTAATATTGTGATTCTTTAATAATGTGATTCATTCTTTGCATGAAGCAGTGCAAGGTACCTCAACTTCTTTCTCATACTAGAGGCTCCATCCTAACATTTCTGAGACCATTCAATCCTTAGAAACTTCACTAATACGGCTACCCCCAAAATTGTACTTCTCATCCTCTCACATGCTTCTTACTGAGACATCTACATACTCTCTTATTCCTGATCATTGAGTTATATTAGCATAATTTCATAAATGCAATGGATCATAGTGATGTTCTAGGATAGTCAAGGTTCCTGAGACTATTAGGACTATGTAATCAAAAGCATGAGTGTTGACTAGCCTGGAGGCAAGACTGTGAAAGTGTACTGTCGATTCTGTTAAGCAAAGGCAAACTGCTACTGATTATTTTTACTAATTGGCATGGAACAGAAAGTTTTTGCTACAACAATAGCTATATAAAGCTTCTGGGAGTTGTGTTTATTTATTACCATAACAGAAAGATACCATAACAGACTACTACTGCTATTGGAGTCACCACTGGATTAATAACATACAGCATTCCACTGGGCCCACGTGGTTTTTCACCAACCAAAAGAGAGAATATGGATGTGATATAAATCACCATCTCTTCATCTTTCACGTATTAAGCCCATCATGCCCACTGAAATCAGGAAACCCAATTCCATGGCAACATCTTCCACCATAATATTTAGTCTACAGAAAGGAAACCCATGCAAAGCTTCTCAAGGATTCATGGTACTCCATTCACGAAAACATTTCTTAATGCCTTGTTGAAAGAGTGTTCTCCAGGCCTTCCTACTTAAGGAATGGCTGAGTAAGTTGTATATACATGTTTTCTCCAATATTCCTCTCACTAATCTTTAGTGTGTACATTTGTGAAAAAACAACTCAATAGATGGACTATAATCTAAAATGGATACAGTCATAAAGAGACTTAATCATAAAATAGCACTTGTCTTAGTTTGAGTAGTTCCAGAATCAGATCCTAAACCAAAGTTTGAGTTCATCAAAATCTTCAAGGGAAGGAAGTCAAGCAAGAGCAAGATTGCATATAAAGTTTAAGTTTCAGTTTAGTCTAATCCAGAGCCCAAGGGTTATTCACTGAAGGTAATGAGAGGGAACAAATATAGTAAAACATGCATAAGGCAGGGAGATAGTTTTCCAGTGCTGATTAAAGGGATCTCAGAGGATCTGGAGTTGGCAACAACTATGCAGAATTTAAGCAAGGGAGATGAAATGATGAAAATGTGAACAAGTAGTTATAAACATAGAGGATAAAAAAGAGTCTAATAAAGTTCCAGAAGAAAAGAATAGAGGGAATGATTGAGCAGTGAAATTTGTAGAGCTGGAGACTAAATACTCCAGAAATTCCATCTGACTGCTCAGATGGAAAGCCACTAGTGCTAGGAAGAATGAACAAAAAATAAACACACCTATACATAAGCCATCTTGATTCAAGATGGATTGATACTGGTGATTGGAATGTGACAGTTGGAAATAAAGAAGAAGGATCAGTAGTTGTAAAATATGGCCTCCGTGATAGAAATGACACTGATGATCACATGATAGAATTTTGCGAGACCAAGGTCCTATTCATTGGAAATGCCTTTTTTCAACAACATAAGTGGCAAATATACACATGGACCTCACCAGATGGAATACACAGGAATCAAATCAACTACGTCTGTGGAAAGAGACAATGAAGAAGTTCAATTATCATCAGTCAGAACAAGGCCAGGGGCCAACTGTGGAACAGACCATCAATTGCTCATATGCAAGTTAATGCTGAGGCAGAAGAAAATTAAAGCAAGTCCACAAGAGCCAAAACACAACCTTGAGTATATCCCACATGAACTTAGAGACCATCTCAGGAATAGATTTGATGCACTAAACAATAATGACCAAAGACCAGACGAGTTGTGGGAAGATATAAAGGACATCATATATGAAGAAAGCAAAAGGTCATTAAAAAGGCAGGAAAGAAAGAAAAGACCAAAACGGATGTCAGGAGAAGCACTGAAACTTGCTCTTGAATGTCAAGTAGCTAAAACAAATGGAAGAAATAATGAAACAAAAGAGCTGAACAGAAGATTTCAAAGGCTGGCTCAAGAAGACAAAGTAAAGTATTATAATGACCTGTGCAAAGACCTGGAGTTAGAAAACCAAGAAGGAAGAACATGCTTGGCATTTCTCAAGCTAAAAGAACTGAAGAAAAACTTCAAGCCTCAAGTTGTGATATCGAAGGATTCTATGAGCAAAATATTGAATGATACAGGATGCATCAAAAAAAGACGGAAACAGTGCAGAGTCACTGTACCAAAAAGAATTGATCGATGTTTAACCATTTCAGGAGGTAGCATATGATCAAGAACCAACAGTAGTGAAGGAAGAAGTCCAAGCTGCACTGAAGTATTGGTAAAAAAACAAGGCTCCAGGAATTGACAGAATACCAATTGAGATGTTTCAACAAACAGATGCAGCAGTGGAGGTGCTTCACTCGTCTATGCCAAGAAATTTGGAAGACAACTACCTGCCCAAGCACCTGGAAGAGATCCATATTTGTGCCCATTCCAAAGAAAGGTGATCCAACAGAATGTGGAAATTACCAAACAATATCATTAATATCACACACAAGTAAAATTATGCTGAAGATAATTAATAACAGTTGTTTTGCGTCAGTACATCGACAGGGAACTGCCGAAATTCAAGCCCATTTCCAGAAGAGGATGTGGAACGAAGAATTTTTTTTTAATCACATTTTAAGTGAAAGTTTACAATTCAAGTTAGTTTCTCATACAAAAATTTATACACACATTGTTATGTGACCCTAGTTTCTCTCCCTATACTGTGACAGCACACTCCTCCTTTCCACCCCAGATTTCCCGTGTCCATTCAACCAACTCCTGGCCCTTTCTGCCTTCTTATCTCGCCTCCAGACAGGAGCTACCCATTTAGTCTCATGTATCTACTTGAGCTAAAAAGCACACTCTTTACAAGTATCATTTTATGTCTTATAGTCCAGTCTAATCTTTATCTGAAGAGTTAGCTTCAGGAATGGTTTTAGTTTGGGGCTAACAGAGTCCGGGGGCCATGTCTTCTGGGGTCCCTCCAGTCTCAGTCAGACCACTAAGTCTGGTCTTTTTGCTAGAATTTGAGTTCTGTAACCCACTTTTCTCCTGCTCCGTCAGGGAATCTCTGTTGTGTTCCCTGTCAGGGTGGTCATTTTTGGTAGTTGGCACCATCTAGTTCTTCTGTTCTCGGGCTGACTGAGTCTCTGGTTTATGTGGCCCTTTCTGTCTCTTGGGCTAATATTTTCCTTCTGTCTTTGGTATTCTTCATGGTCCTTTGCTCCAGGTGGGTTGGGACCAACTGATGCATCTTAGATGGTCACTCACTAGCTTTTAAGACCCCAGACACCACTCACCAAAGTGGGATGCAGAACATTTTCTTAAACTTTGTTACACCAGTTGACCCAGATGTTCCCTGAAACCATGGTCCCCAGATCCCCACCCCTGCTACTCTGTCCCTCGAAGTGTTTGGTTGTATTCAGGAAACTTCTTAGCTTTTAGTTTAGTCCAGTTGTGCTGACTTCTCCTGTAGTGTGTGTTGTCCTTCCCTTCACCTGATTCTTGTCTACTATCTAGTTAGTGAATACCCCCTCCCTCTCTGCCCACCCTCTTAACCATCAAAGAATATTTTCCTCTGTGTTTAAACCTTTCTTCTGTTCTTATAATAGTAGTCTTATACAATATTTGTCCCTTTGCGACTAATTCCAGTCAGCACAATGCCTTCTAGATTCATCCATGTTATGAGATGCTTCATGGATTCTTTGTGTTTACCATTGAGTAGTATTCCATTGTGTGAATGTATCATAATTTGTTTATCCATTTGTCCACTGATGGGCACCTAGGTTGTTTCCATCTGTTTGCTATCATGAACAGTGCTGAAATGAACATGGGCGTGCATATACCTATTTATGTGATGGCTCTTATTTCTCCAGGATATATTCCAAGGGGTGGGATTGCTGGATCATATGGTATTTCTATTTCTAGCTTTTTAAGGAAGCGCTAAATCATTTTCCAAAGTGGTTGTACCATTTTACATTCCCACCAGCAGTGTATATATGTTCCAGTCTCTCTGCAACCTCTCCAACATTTATTGTTTTGTGTTTTTTGGATTAATTCTTGCCTTGTTGGGTAAGATGGTACCTCATTGTAGTTTTGATTAACATTTCTCTAATTGCTAATGATCGTGAGCATTTCCTCATGTATCTGTTAGCCACCTGAATGTCTTCTTTGGTGAAGTGCCTGTGCATATCCTTTGCCCAGTTTTTAATTGGGTTATTTGACTTCTTGTGGTTGAAATTTTGCAGTATCTTGTAGATTTTAGAGACTAGATCCTGATCACATTTGGAAAAAAGGCTATTACTGCTGATGTTAGATGGATCTTGGCTGAAAGCAGAGAAACCAGAAAGATGTTTACCTGTGTTTTATTGACTATGCAAAGGTATTTAACTGTGGGGATCACAACAAACTATGGATAACTTTGCAAAGAATGGGAATTCCAGAATGCTTAATTGTACTCATGTGGAACTTGTACATAGACTAAGAGGTAGTCGTTCAAAGAGAACAAGGGGATACTGTGGTTTAAAGTCAGGAAAGGTGCTTGTCAGGTTTGTATTTTTTCACCATACTTATTCAATATGTATGCTGAACAAATAATCAGAGAAGCTGGACTATATGAAGAAGAACACAACATCAGGATTGGAGGAAGACTCATTAACAACCTGCAATATTCAGGTGATACAACTTTGCTTGCTCAAAGTGAAGAGGAATTGAAGCACTTACTGATGAAGGTCAAAGACCACAGCCTTCAGTATGGATTACACCTCTACATAAAGAAAACAAAAATCATCACAACTAGGCCAGTAAGCAACATCATGATAAACGGAGAGAAGATTGAAATTGTCAAGGATTTCATTTTACTTGGATCCACAGTCAACACCCATGGAAGCAGCAGTCAAGAAATCAAACGACGAATTGCATTGGGCAAACTGCTGCAAAAGACCTCTTTAATATGTTAAAAAGCAAAGATGTCACTTTGAGTACTAGGGTGTCCTGACCCAATCCATCGTATTTTCAATTGCTGTATATGCATGCAAAAGCTAGACAATGACTGATACGGATTGAATTGTGTCCCCAAAAAATATGTGTATCAATTTGCCTAGGCTATAATTCCCAGTATTGTGATTGTCCACCATTTTGTCATCTGATGTGATTTTTCTATGTGTTATAAATCCTGTCTCTATGATGTGGATGAGATGGGATTAGTGGCAATTACATTAATAAGGCAGGACTCAATCTACAAGATCGGATTGTGTCTTGAGCCGTTCTCTTTTGAGACATAAAAGAGAATTGAAGAGAGAGACATGGGAACCTCATACCACCAAGAAAGCAGTGCCGGGAACACAGCACATCCTTTGGGCCTGGGATTCCTGCATGGAGAAGCTTCTAGACCAAGAGAAGACTGATGACAAGGACCTTCCTCCAGAACTGACAGAAAGAGAAAGGCTTCCCCTAGAGCTGGTGCTCTGAATTTGGACTTCAAGCCTCCTAGACCGAGAAAGAATAAATTTCTCTTTGCTAAAGCCATTCACTTATGGTATTTCTATTGTAGCAGTACTAGATAACTAAGACAATGAGTAAGGAAGACCAAAATAGAATTGATATATTTGAATTATGGTGTTGGCAAAGAATACTGAATATACTATAGACTGCCAGAAGAATGAGTAAATCTGTCTTGGAAGAAGAACAACTAGAATGTTCCTTAAAAGCAAGGATGTGAGACTTTTTCTCATGTACTTCGGACATGTTATCAGGAGGGACCAGTCCCTGGAGAGGGACATCATGCTAGGTAAAGTAGAGGGTCACGAAAAAGCGGAAGACCCTCAGCGAGATGGATTGACACAGTAGCTGTAACAACGGCTCAAACATAGCAACGATTGTGAGGATGGCACAGGACTGGGCAGTGTTTCGTTCTGTTGTACATAGGGTAGTTATGGCTCAGAATCAACTCAACAGACCTGACAACAACAGATATGCCATGCTAAAATTTCAGGACATCAGTAATAGAGAATATTTTTAAAACAATCTGAGAGACAAGACAGATTAACCACAAAAGAGCAATAATTAGAATGACATTAGCTACAATAGATGCCAGAACACAGTGGAATAACATTTTCAAAGTGCTGAGGGAAAAGACTGTCAACCTACAGTTCCTACCCACCTAGGCTATTTAGTAAGGATGAAAGAGACATTTCTAGACCCTCAAAGGTGAGTAGAGTTTAAGGATCACAAAGCTTTGCTCAAAGAGCTACAAAAGGGTGAACTTTAGTCATAAGAAAAGAGATCCTAATCCAGGAATGGAATGAAAATAAAACATGTTTTTAATGAGTACCTAATTCGTTGGTAAATTTAATGTTTGACTATAAAAAAACCATCAAAGCGGTACTAATAATAAGGAAAAATGTAAAGGCTTAGTGACAAATTAAAGTATACCTAGGTTTCTCATCTTCTTGGGCAGAAGAAAAGTGATACTGTAGACAAATGTAGACTTTAAGAGAAAATATCATTTTTGACCTTGAATGTTAAAAGAATGTAAGGGTAACTACAAAAGATAAAATCCATAGCACCTAAACCAGCAGAGGAAATAAAAAGTTTGAATAAGGAAACAATTATAAATCTGACAGAAGATAGGAAAGATGAAATCAAAAAAGAACATGGTGAACAAGAAAAAAAAAACCCAAGGTGGAAATAAATCCACATATATAATTAATAAAGATAAATGTAAATGGACTAATATTAGTATGACAGGACAAAGGTCATGAGAGTGGACAATTCTTTGGTCACTGAATTAACAAAATCTACTGTTTTCTGACTTCTCTACTGGAAATATCTTGATACAGACAAGTTGACCAACTATGTCAGCTAGGAGGAGGAGCTATGTATTATGCATGTCAGTGTCACTACAGTCCAATGTAAATAACATAAATATGGGTTACAGTGATTTGAGTTAGGTTTGTCTAGAGAAACATTTTTAGCATAAAATAACTGTTAATCAAAGGCCCATTATCTCCTTTTCAATTAGTGACAGCCAATATAACTGACAATTAAATTAAATGGAAATGCTGTTTAATGGCACTTGTTGTATAGACAAAATATAATTGTTATGCTTTTGATTATGAATATTATCGAATAATTTTCCCAGATAAAATTACAGTGTTTTTAAACCATCTACCCATTCTTCATCTTTCATGCCTCCCCAGTTATTGTGGTTGGTTGTCTAATTTTATGTTTACACACATAGATACATTAAACTCTTTTTGCCCATGAAACGTTATTTTCCTTAGAGTCTTAAAACATATATATTTTTCTTTCCAGCAAAGAGCTTTGTTCATAATGGATGCCTTTTTGCTGTTTCTGGAGAGGAATAATAATAGCAACACTGACATTGTAGGTAGGGTGTCCACTGGAAAGCCTCATGCTCTGTAAGAGTTGGCTTTACCTTGAGCAAGTACTGCTGTTAAGAGTGATTTACTTAGCTTAGCTCTACATGGGATTACACCCTGTGGGAATGAACATACATTTAAAATCCTAAATAACAGCAGCGAATTTGCCTACAAATTATGTATGTGGGTCGCGTAATGTTCCTCAAATTTATCGTAATAGATTTGGATACCTTTTCACAATAATTTAGTCAGGAAAATGCATTCAAATTTTCGCATCCTCTAATAATGCAATTCATGTCAAGAGAAGGATTACTAATTCCTGTAATGATTCATTCTGTACTCAACACTACAGAATGTGAGAATCTAGAAGAAGGTATCATTCTGCAATAAATGTCAAAAACATGTTTTATCTAAATAGTTCAATATATGGTACTGACAAAATTTAGTTAGAGATAATTTATACCTTTCAGTGGCCAAAGCAATCTATGGGTTTCCTCAAATTGCTTTTGTCTATAAAATAAACTCAATTTGCTTTACCACATGAGGCACAAATTTAAAGCAATATTTCATAAATCTGTCACTGAAGATTAAAGTAATCTTTAATTTACAAACACTGCTACCAGCCCATGAGCTTTATGTTGCCAGGGTTTGAAAATTGAGTCAGACGATATAAAACTGACTTTCAACCTCACCTGCTAGTAAAGGCAAGATTTCTAATAAAATAAGAAGAGATAAGCCATTGTTAAATGTCCCTAAAGATCCCACATGTGCACTAATATGCTTCTAAACTCTTGTTTGTCTGAATACGATTATTTCTATAGAGCTCTCCCTCCCCACTACTGCTGTCTAGTTAATTCCAACTCATAGTGACCCCACAGGGTTTCCTAGCATGTAAATCTCTATGGAAGCAGACTGCCACATCTTTCTCCCACTGAGCCACTGGTGATTTCGAACCACCGACCTCTTGGTTAGCAGTTGATCACCTTAACCACTGTGCCACTAGGGCTCCTAATAGAGCTCTAGAGATGAGACATTTAGGTTGTAACCACATTATCTGTCATAGTAGCTCCACCTGGTAAATTTCACATAATGTTTACATTTGCTGCATAAAGTCAAGGAGCTGCAAGAGGGTCACATCAGTGCTTGTTTGTGAAAACACTTACTACTGGCAGATTCTCTCATTTAGGATGATTATGTCAACCTTATGTTTCAATCATGAGCCCAATGTGAAACGAAAAGAAATTAAGCTCAATACTATAGCATTTACTAAATTCCTCCCAGGTTAGTGTCTAGCTATGTCAAAAATGTCCATTTCAAAAATAAATGCAAATATACGGCATTTATGAAACTTGCTTCTCTTTTAAACAATTAGCAAAATAATTGAGTACCTACTAACTGTGAAGCACTGTTGTTGCTGCTGTTAGCTGCCATAGAGTCCATCCCCAACTCATGGCAACTCCATGCAAAAAGGAATGAATACTGCCCAGTTCTGAGCCATCCACGTGATTGTTTGGGGATCTGACCATTGTGATCCACAGAGTTTTTACTGGTTGATTTTTGGAAATAGATTGTCAGAACTTTCTTCCTAGTCTGTCTTAGTCTGGAAGCTCCAGCATCATAGCAACACATGAGCCTCCACTGATGGACAGGAGGCAGCTACACATGAAGTGCATTGGCCTGCAATGGAATCCAGTTCTCCTGTATGGAAGGTGAGAATTCTACCACTGACTCACCAATGTGAAACACTTTACTAAGCTTTATATATATTACTGGTTTAATTCTCATAACAACCCTATGGGTTAGTTCTATTCGTAAACCTTTTTACAAAAGAGAAAATCAAGGCACAGGGAAATTAAGTCATCTACAGTCATACAACTAGTAAATGTTAGGGTGTATTTTGAAACTAAAGTCTGATCACAGAGCTCTTAACCACTATGCCCTACTATCTCGATGTTTTTAGTCTCAGTTCTTGAGTGCCTCCCGTGAACCAGGCACTGTTAGATGTTTTCATGTATATTGTCTCGTTTTTCAGTATCACATATGTTACAGTTAAGGTTGTATGTCAACTGGGCTGGGCTGTGATTCTCAGTGGTTTGGCAGTAGCATGATGTTGTGATCACCTCCATGACTGGATCTACTGTGAGTAGACGATCAGTTGAAAGGGAGTATCCTTGGGTGTGTGGCCTGCATCAAATATAAGTGGACATTCTGGCAAGGCTCATGAGCTTTTTGCTCATGCTGGATCCTGCAGCTGGCTCCTGTTCATCTGACCTACAGTTCTTGAGACTTGGGCTAGCAGCTTACCTGCGGTCCTCCCTGCTGATCTTGGGATTCATCAATCTTCACAGCCTGTGAAGCAAGAGCCCTGCTCTCTGACTGCCGATCTTGGGTTCGCCAGCCTCTGTGGCTACGTGAATCAGGAGAAGCCTCTATTCTGATCCACAGACTTGAGACGTTCCAGCCTCTACAACCGCATGAGCCATTTCCTTGATAAAAATCTATGTATTTATACGCTTTACTGGTTTTGCTTCTCTAGAGAACTCAGCCTAAGACTTAAAAATTTGGCATGTATTTTTTGATAAATTAGGAATGAACACTAACATGGTGTTTTAAATATCATTTTCTTTCAAGAAAATACCAATGATCACTGACTCAGTAGGTTTGTGTGTGAACCAACTAGTCTGTCTTTTTGAGAAGTACCTTAGCTGACGTTGACAGAGGAGGTCCATGGCCCACCCTTTTAGAGACACAGTATGAGAGAAAGATTTGTTAGGAAATAAATCAGAACCACTGACAAAAATAAAATTTCAGAGCTATCAGTTATGTACATTATGATATGGATATGCTTCATGGCTTGTACATTCTATTTCTTTGGTCTTGTATTCCTAGAAAACACCTCATATTCCTAAAACAACTACTTGTCCTCCTTGTCCTCTTCTTTCAGACACAACCAAATGTTCCCTCTTCTATGAGGGATTTCCCAAGAAGGGCTTGGTCTTCCTTTCTTTATGCTCTGAATGACACTTTATATGTAAAATCCATTATACCCATTGCTGTCCAGTCAATTCCACTCATAGTGGCCCTATAGGACAGAGTAGAATAGTAAATACCACATTGTATTATATCAGTTTCACCTTAAAAGCAAGGAGTCATGTCTTATCATGTATGAACTTTAACACGTATCGCATTTTATAGTACATAATTAAGCTCTGCAATATTTGGTAAATAACTAAAAAAATTAGGAGAAAATGCAAAGCTTATTAGAGCTACAGTGATGTTACATTAATTACATGTGATAAGTATTTACGATCTTTTTCAGTTTTTAGAACAGTAATTTTAGTCACACAATTTAAAATCTCAGAAATTTTTTTAAAATCCTCAAGGTAATATCGAAACACTAATTTATTTTAGAAAATTTATTTTAGAGTTCGCTTCATGTCATCTTTTCACTCCAAGCATGTGGACTAGGAGTTAAAATTTAAGCAGAACACAGAAATAAATAAAGAAGGAAATATACTATTTGTATCAAGCTGGAAAATCCATACCCTCACCAACAATACGGTGTGTCATGAGAGAAAGATCATCTGTATTTCCAGTTCCTAGACCAGTGCCTGGCATAAGGCTAGTATTCAATAGACACTTGTTCAATGATTATATGAATGCATAGATGGGTAGATGAATGAATGCCTTTTGGGAAGGTGAACTCAGTGAAGATTGCTTTGATTTTTTTTTTTTAAGAAATACCAAACGTCTACTTTTTTAAATAAAGTCTTCTAAATACTCATTCATTAAGAAATGCAAATGAACATATGCAGACTGAATAAAGCTTATTAAATACAGCCTATTAGCCAAAAGTTTACAATGTCTGATAGAACAAGTAGTAGAAACAGAAATATTTGTGCAATACTATGAATCACGGAAAATATTTACTTGGGAATTTTTCCAGAACTTCATATGTGATACAAATATTCTGCTGCATTTAGAGCCAGCTAGTGCTTTAGCGCTTGCTTGCCCTTGACAATCACCTCTTTTCCAAGGCAGTTTTATTCTATCCAAAAACCCAAACCCATTGCCGTCTATTTCGATTCACAGCAACCCTACAGAACAGAATAGAACTGCCCCCATAGGGTTTCCAAGGCTGTAAACCTTCACAGAAGCAGATTGCCACATCTTTCTCCCATGGAACAGCTGGTGGGTTTGAAATACCAACCCTTGGGTTAGTAGCCTAGCTCTCAACCACTGCACCATCAGGGCTCCTTTTTATTCTATCAGTGACACTCAGAATCAATCACATCTTCCTAGGTATGACAGGTAAAAAGTTTAATGTAAAAAGAATTGGAACAGAATACCACATTTAAAACATTTTCCAAAGGTGCATTCTTTTTAATATTTTATTTCATTAACCACAAGGTTCAGACAGAACAAGACTGTGTGTGTGATGTATGTGCATTATTTCTTAGAACTTAGAATTGCAGTTCCAGCTTGCTGATTCCCAAATCAATTAATTCAGGAAGTTAAAATCAGATTTTTGTGCCAAAGCAATTGTTTCTGTTGGGAGTTTCTTTTACACTGTAAGCTAGCCTATCTTCAATGTATTTCTTTGTTAGGCACAAATATAAAAGGGGCAGTAGATAAATGCTAAGAACATCATTCAATCATTTTTTAAGAAGCTATCAAAGGCTCTCTTCTGATGCTTCTCAAGGGGAAATGGCTATGTCTAAAGTAAATGATAGAAAGCATAATAAAAATATGCCAAGTGATTTTTATCCATCAAAAATAGATAGTAAAAGAATAGTACAATTTCTATTCTTAAAAAAAAATCCTGTTCCTTCACAATCTTTTGAGTGACAGTTTTCACGCACACAGTAAAATTGTTTGGGAAAATGAAGTTTGTACTTACATGAATACAGTCATCCTATGGTATCTGTAGGGGTTTAGTTCCATGGCCCCTGCAGATATCAAAATCCGAGGATGCTCAAGTCCTTTATGTAAGATGGCATAGTATTTGCATATAATCTACACACACCCTCTCGTATACTTTAAATCATCACTAGATTACTTATAATCCCTAATCCAATGTAAATGCTATGTAAATAGTTGTGATACTGTATTGTTTTGGTGATAATGACAAGAAAACAAAGTCTGTATATGTTCAGTACAGACGCAACCATTGTATGTCTAACTACATAATACACATCAGCAACAATGTAACATTTTTGGGGGTGTTTTCAATCCACGTTTGGTTGAATCCATAGATGTGGAACCTGAGGATATGGAGGGCTGATTGTATTTGGAAAAGGTACACTGGTTAACGCCCTCAGCTGCTAACTAAAAGGCTGCAAATTCAAGTCTACCTAGAGGCAACTCAGAAAAAAGTCCTGGTAATATACTTTAGAAAAATCAGTCACTGAAAACCCTAGGGAGCATAGTTCTACTCTGACACACATGAGGTCACTGTGAGTCATAGTCAGCTCAATGGCAACTGGCTCTGGATTTCATTAAAAAAACTATGTACCCAGAGACTTGACTGAGTCTTTAACTTTTTTCTCCAGATATTTTACTATCATTATCCAAAAAATACTTAACAAGAGAATATATTAAACACTCACTGTTGGAAAATTGTTTGGAAAATGTTTAAATAGACATATGTCAATGAAAATTTTAGGCTTGAAAATAATTTTTAACCTTCCAAGTGTCTGTGGTTTTACATTACATACCATTTATGAGACTGTACTGAAATATATGTTAATTTGTACAAGTAGAGAGTTAGAAGGATTTTTGGTTTTGTTTGGTTTGGTTTTCATATGTTCAGGACAAGGAAATTCAAAGCATAATACCTCATTTTCTATTCTCTCACAGATTTAGTTCCACAAAAATGAGAATTTCAAAAGAATTATAACTAGCATTCAAAGAAGAATAATTGAATGGGAAAGCAGTAATGACTTTGGCTGGACAGATGGCAAATCTAAATACTCTGAGATTAAGAAGAAAATTAAAAGGGACCTTAGAGATCAAAAAGGCTATTTTTTAAAAATCAATACATTGATTCCTTCCATTGTATCTCATATACAGTTTCATCTCCAGTACTTCAACTAACAAGGATCTCTTTCCCTTCCAAACCAGTCCTTCTACCATTAAAACATTCTAAATGCTAGGTAGGTCTTTTTGACAAAGAATATAAGTCTACACACAATTTCCTCTTTATTTTTCTCACTTTAAATTCTGGTTTGGCTCTATTAGGTGCCAGTAGCATTTTCAAAGAAATTACCCAAAACAACCAGCCTCAAGTGGAGTATCCCACAGGTACACTACATGACCTAAGTATACACATGCAGATGATTGGCTCTGAGGATTTGGGGTACAAATATTGTCTATTTAGTAGCAGGTTAAGACAATAAAGCTTATGAAAACACTTGCAATAGAAACACTCTGTTCTGTGTCTATGATTCTAGCATTGACTTTGATTTTTATTTTCAAGGTTTTCCAGGGAAGTTGTTTCCTTCTCCCATACAACATTATCATAAGGATTTGATAAGAAGATTAAAGTATTTTGAAAAATAGGTACTATAAAACCACTGACGTTTTTATTTAGTAAGTTGTAGTAACAGCAGCAGTGATGAACTTGCTTTTTCATGAGTATTTTGATAAGAATAAAAAAAATTGTTTTAGGTGTGGGTTTGGAAGAACAAACTGGGGCAGTGTTTCTTAAACCATAATGTACATTATGAATTACCTGGGGGAAAAAATCCTCAAACAAAAGGAACTCAACACAGGAGAGTAAGAGGAACAAAACTGAAGGACATTAGGTTGAGTGAAATAAGTCAATCACAAAAGGACAAATATTGTATGAGACCTCTACTGTATAACTCATGTAAAAGTTTACACACAAAAAGAAACAATCTTTGTTGGTTACAAGGGATGGGAGGAGTTGGGGGGGGGAACTAAATA
>NW_004444021.1:9751299-9752603 GCF_000243295.1 Trichechus manatus latirostris | reverse complement strand
AATTATCTATGTGAGATCAAATTGACAACAGCAGCTCAAAAGGTTTGATGGGAAGCCTAGGGGGCAGTGAGTCAAAGATAATGGTGATGGAATAATTTGGAAAAGGACAGTGAGAATAGTATCACAACTGGAAGAATGTAATTGATGTCACTGAATTGTACATGTAGAAACTTTCAGAATGGTGTAACTTTGGCTATGTATATTTTCACCAAAACAAAGATCCTCAAGGTTGAGAAGGGAGAGTATTGACAGGTCTTCAAGGTCGAGAAGGGAGAGTGTTGACATGTTGTGGGGTTGTTAACCAATGTCATGAAACAATACGTGTACTGACTGCTTAATGAGGAACTACTTGTTCTGTAAACCTTCATCCAAACTACAATAAAAAAATTTTAAAAAAAAGAATTACCTGGGGTCCAGAGGCAGGGCCAAGATGGCAGAGTAGTCAGATGGTTCTGGCAGGCCCTCTTACAACAAAGACCAAAAAAAAAAACAAGTGATTCGATTATATATGGCAATCTGGGAGCCCTGAACATCAAGGGCAGAACAGAGGAACCAGACTGAGTGGCAGGGGGAGGGAGAGACTGTTCAGAAGCAGCAAAGAGATGCTAGACCTGATTTGGCAAGAGCCGGAGCCCCTCAGGCCTGATCAGCTCGGGGATGAGCGGTGAGGAAGGCAAGCAGCCGTGCTCAGGAGGCACGTTTTCTGCACCGGGAGAGACCCAGCACCAGAGACTCTACACAGCCACCCAGAACCAAAGAGAAGCAGCCCTCTACGAAAGATAAGTACTTGCGTATGGCTTACCGTGTGGATCAAAGACACCCCCTTAGGGAAAAACCTGTCTCCCATTTACCTCCCCACTCCCTGCTCTGCACTGGGTCCCAGATGGGCTTCAGCAATTGCCGAGTCCCCTGGGCTGGAAGTACGATGTGTCACACACCCAGAGCCATTCTCCCTGCCTTGGAGAGTGAACAAATTAACAAACGGGGGAAAAAATAAACTGCCTGCTCCCATAAGCCAGAAACCCAGGGTAGGCACAGCTTCTTTGCCTAGGCACAGGCATAAGGGATACATGGATTTTGAGTGGCTTTCCCCCTGCATAGACTTGTGTGCTCCCATCTCAACAACATAGGCCCTCATTATCGCAGTACAACAGGGTATACCGGAACCCTAACTTAAACTCTTTCAGCTGTGAAGTGGCAAGTTCTTGACCTTTGACGCGGCTCTACTCATTAAGCAGGGTCTTCACCTACCCAAATCAGGGGCCTGAGGACTGGTGGCTCCACCCACGCCACCTAGCCACCTG
>NW_004444021.1:9738900-9745407 GCF_000243295.1 Trichechus manatus latirostris | reverse complement strand
GAGACCAGAAGAACTAGATGGTGCCCGGCTACCACCAATGACCACCCTGACAGGAAACACTACAGAGAGTCCCTGATGGAGCAAGAGAACGGCAGGGTGTAGAACTCAAATTCTAGTAAGAAGACCAGACTTAATGGTCTGATTGCGACTGGAGGAACCCCAGAAAGCATGGCCCCTGGATTCTCTATCAGCCCAGAACGAAAATAATTTCCGAGGCCAAGTCTTCCGATGGACTGGACTGGACTATGGGATATAAAGTGACACTCGTGAGGAGTGTGCCTCTTAGCTCAAGTAGATACAAGAGACTAAACAGGCAGCTTCTGTCTGGAGGTGAGATGGGAAGGCAGAGAGGGTTAGGAACTGGTTGAATGTACATGGAGAATCAGGTAGAAAGGAAGAGTGTGCTGTGACGGTATGGGAAGAGCAATTAGAGTCACATAACAATGTATGTATAAATTTGTGTATGGGAAAAAGTAAAAATAATAAAAAAAAAGAATTACCTGGGGTTCTTCTTTAAATACAGATTATTTGATACCCACTCCCAGTGATTCTCATTTATTAATCTGGACTCTGCTTTTTACTCCCAGGTGATACACAATGGATAATCACACTTTGAGAATCACAGGTTTAGGTCCTCAAATAAGAGATACTAATTCTAACTAAAGTATGACAATATTGATGATGAAATAGTATTTTAGAAACACAGGAATAAGTTGAGAAACGTAGAAAACTAAGTTTTTTTAATAAGCATAAATTTATGTATATATAGGTACATATGAATATGTAGAAATATACGGCAATTTACCCTTTGCAGGTTATAAAAATACATATACAAAGAGATCAGATGTCCCTTTAATTATCTTAAAATGTGATGAGGATTTGAAAAAACAAATACACAAAGCAGTTAGGAGGAGCATCAAAAGAGAGAAACAAAAACTTGACTTGGCCTAACTGTGGCTCACTTACTTGGACAATATTTCTATAATAATAGGACAGATTTGCTCAAAGGCCCTCAAAATAAAAAGCATTCTAACTGCCTCAAAAACTTCACTTTGGCTGGCTACAAGTAGAGAATTAGAGTAGTAGTATTTGGGAAAAATTTTTATCAAAGGCACAATGGAATAGTAGAAGTCAGTTCTGCTATTTGCTATTTATATGACCTTCAGCAAGTTTTTTAGCTTCTCCGAACCTCAATTTTTTCTCTTTTAAAATGGATATCATACTATCTTGCCCTTAACTCCCACTTCAAGATACCGTTTTTTGAATCAAATGAGGAATGTCTGTGAAAGGGCTTTTGAAACTGTAAAACTACTACATGGATGGTATATGAGTATACCTAATCAGAGTCTTATTGTATAATCTGCTTCTTGAAATGCCAAAATCAGTCAAACCCATAGAAAAGTCATGGCTTCAAGGCTCTGCCACCTCCTCTCATGAGTGAGTCCCAATAGTACTCATGAACATGCTTAGGAAAGAAAATATTTTTCTAATTTGCAATCATTGAAAAGGCAGACTAGAAGGAGTAGCACTTGATAAATATATAATACAAACAGAAGCTGTCCTTTGGGAAAGGTGTGCTGTCAGCCATTTAAATTATCAAGGACCTTGAAAGTATCGATTTAAATAAGGCCTAAGTGTAATTGGTCTTTGGCAAGAAAAGATTTTATGGAAAATTGTTAACTCTGTCCTATAGAACTAGTACTGTCTCTTCCAGACTACCAGAACTCACTCATCGCATGCCAAATAGCCGTGACTTAAGCAAGCCTGCAAGAATGCTAAAGAAAATTTTGCCAGCTGATAAAAGAGAGAAAGACAGTGGGATGTAAGTTTCTACCTCCATCACCCATTTTTTTGTTTGTCTGTTTTTGTTTTGTTTTTTTACAAAGACACTTTACATATTTGGTTAGATTAAAATGAACAATGAATAAGGAGGTCCAGAGAAGAATTGATGTCTTTGAATTATGGCAGTGGTGAAGAATATTGAATATACCATGGACTGCCAGAAGAATGAACAAATCTGTCTTGGAAGAAGGACAGCCAGAATGCTCCCTAGAAGCAAGTATAGCGAAATTTCATCTCACGTACTTTGGATATGTTATCAGGAGGGACCAGTCCCTGGGGAAGGACATCATGCTTGGTAAAGTAGAGGGTCAGCAGAAGAGGGGAAGCCCCTCAATGAGATGGATTGACACAGTCACTGCAGCAATGGGCTCAAGCACAGCAAATGATGGCGAGGATGGCACAGGACCAGGCAGTGGTTCGTTCTGTTGCACACAGGACCACTATGAGTCGGAACCAACTCAACAGCACCTAACAACAACAAAATGAACATATCCAGACAGAAGTAAATTCTACATTTTCATTTGAATACATTTAAGTAGGAAGAAATTTATTAGGTTACCGTACCTAAGAGTCTATCACTCTTCCCTGATTATTTTTAATAAGTTACATCCCCATGTAATTTTCTAATGAAAAGATAGAAGCATGGGGTATAGCTGTAACTACTCATATATCACATTGCCTTTCCATTACGATAGTTATAAATGGTCCTTCAAATTAACGTGCTCAAGTATTACATGTCTGATGAGTTTTAACTAAACCTAAATATAAATTCCAAGAGTCATTTTAAAATTGTCTTGTAAAGCACATATGCTTTTTTTTTTTTTAAAGTGGAGTGCCATACTGTACAAAGTCATTATTAAGTCTTGGCAGTTTGTCCACTTGAGAACCATTTAACTTTTATTCATTTGCATTTGTCACGTTTAGCTAGTAGAGAGAGCCATATTTTGCAGTTAAAGGCTGTGTGTGATTAATTCCATCATTATAAGATGTGACTGAATTAAAATCAATAACCCTTTTATTTGCAGTAGATATCATGTATGCCTTAATTGCTGATTTAGTAGCTAATTGAGAAAATCCTCATTAATGATCTGATGCAGCTCTGAGGAATATGGAATGATTTAGGAGATTCTTCTCCAGCAGAAACTATTTTCCCAACTACATATGGCAGATCCAGAGAAAAGATTAGTGGAGTGAGGGATGGAATCCACTGGCTCAATAATTTCTCTCAGTCATAGAGTTGCACATGACATATATGCAAAAAATATGGTTATCAATTCTGAGCAATGGGATGCTTAAAAATAGAAAAAATTCAGAAAGCGCAATCTTTCCTAGAACTTTTTTTTGTTAGAAACATATGGAACGTATTTTATCATAGGATACCTCTCAGTTAATCATGCCTAAATCCATCTGTCTTCTGCTTGGCCTCTCCTTCCTTCACTGCCACTCAGTGCTTACTTTGCTGCTGGGATAACTGTTCCTGGGGAGGAAATCGTTAATGGTTCTGGCAGCATAAATCCTCCAGAATTAAACGTCTGATCTCATCAGTGTTTGCCTCCTTTTTGCTAATTTAAGAATCATTGCCCTTCACAGCTGTCATGGATTGAAGTATGTCCCCCAAATAATGTGTGTATCAGTTTGGCTGAGCCATGATTCCTGGTATTGTGTGATTTTCCTATATGTTGTAAATCCTGCCTCTATGATGTTAATGAGGGAGGATGGGCTAGGCGGCAGTCCTGTTAGTGAGGCAGGACTCAATCTACAAGATTGGATTATGTCCTGAGGCAATCTCTTGAGATATAAAAGAGAGAAGTGAGCAGAGACGAGGGGGAACTCATACCATCAAGAAAACAGTGCCAGAAGCAGAGTGCATCCTTTGGGCCCGGGTCCCTGCACCGAGAAGCTCCTAGTCTGGGGGAACATTGATGAGAAGGCCAAGAGAGAGAAAAAGCCTTCCCCTGGAACTGATGTCCTGAATTTGGACTTTTAGCCTACTTTACTGTAAGGGAATAAATTTTTCTTTGTTAAAACCATCCACTTGTGGTATTACCTGTTATAGCAGCAGTAGATAACTAAGACAACAGCCTTTACAGAAAGATTTCTTATTTAAAATATGTGTTATTTGGGAGAGAAATGCAATCAATTTCATGAGACAATCTCCCTTTGCAGAGGAAAGGAAAACATTCAGTGAAGCCCAAAAGGTGACACTCATTTTATAAGTATTTCAAATACAATATACTTTCTAATTCTGACTACTACATGTGAAGTACTTATTATTATTATCTCCTCATAGACGAAGAGGCTAGAAGAAATTAAGGCTCACAGATTAAGAGAACTTGCTTAGAGACAAACTGCTTGTTAATAGTGAAACAAGGGTTTGAAACATGACTCCAAAGCCAGGCTTTTTTTGTTGTTGTTGTTCCCAACACCACCATATGCATCGTAGGATATTCTGTATTTGTATCAGAAAATCAAAGCTGGAAAACTTGTTTTGAATTCCGTGTGCTTGTACACAAACTGGAATGCGCTCAGCTCAAAACTCTTGGTATGTGCTGAATAGTGTACACCCATGATTCCCAAAGTGTACACCAAGCAAGTGCCACTCAAAAACCAATGTGGAAAAGGTAAAATTGGGGTCGTGGTGGTGTCTAGTCTGATACCAAGGTCTGAGAAGTTGTGCAGTGCTCAGCAGATGCACACACACTATTAGGAAAGTTTGTGGTTATCTAAAAATTAAATGAAATATTTTCTACACTTACGTGTATTTGTACTTACGTGTATTTCTTCCTTAAACATCTACTATGTTGTTAGGAAATAAGTATTTATTGTGTTATTTGGATTTAACTGTTTAACTGTTCAGTATTTCTTTTGGTTTCCGGCATTGTGGAAAAAGAATTACTGAGACACTAAAGGTGCCATGAACCAAGACAGTTTGGGAATCTCTGGGACACTTAGCATCTTCTTCCTCTGCAATAAAGTTCTTGGGATCTGAGTCACATCAGAAATAAATGAAGATTTCTCTAATCATGCTTCAATTTGTTGTACTTTAGAGTCAAGGTTAAGGTAATTTCAGAGAAGATCATGTTTCAAGGAAATATTTATTTCAAAACAAAGATATGGCCAACAATTTAGTGATAGTCTGGATTGTCTAGCAAGCCTCTTGAGGCTATGTGATTTGCAAATTTATCTTCTGAGCTGGGCACTCCCACTAGTGCTACATAGTATAAGGGAAAGGAAGGACTTGACCACAAGTTCCATTTATGTAATTTTGTGATTGTGAAAATTTCAAAAATTATCTATGCTCTCCTCACCTGTGGAAGGCATAGAATTTAGTGAGAAGTCTTGCTTCATACAGTATGATTGTGAGATTAAACATAATATCAGCCAAAATCAGTGTCAGGCACAAAGTAGATGCTTAATAAGCATTACCATTTCCCTCTTGACATGACTACCCACTGCTGAGAGATCAATAATTAATACACATACCTCATAACCAATGAATGGCCAACATTTTCTTCTATTCTACCCCAAATAAGCACTATAGATAAGAAATTAGAGCTCCAGGAAGTCTCTCCAAGACTTTTTTCATTATCCAGTCAGTATCCATATTAATTCTCTCTGGTCCTTCTACCATCAACCAACTGACACCCCATTCTTACTCTATTTTCTTACCCATCCGACTCACAGATACAAGACTGATTCTCCAAAACAAAAATCCAAATACATTATCTACGTCCTCTCAAAAGTCTTTAATGGCTCCCCAGTGCCTACAAAGTAAAGTCCAAATTACTGAGTCTAATCAAGACCCTCCATTACGGAGCCAAACTCTCGATTTTCAGGATATATATACATACATACACGTATATGTGTGCACGTGCATGTGTGTGTATGCGTGCATGTGTGTATATGTGTGCGTATGTCTATATGTGCATGCGTGTATATATGTATATATACACACACACACTCACACATGCATATATGTTTTTGTTGTTGTTGTTAGTTGCCGTCGAGTTGATTCTAACTCATGGTATAAATGACATTAGGGATGAAGAGTAGACTTAAGAGTTAAGAGTAAGCTGTGAATTTAAGCAAGTTAGTATCCTCTCCATGCCTCAATTTTCTCATCCAAAAATCGAAAAAAAATAACAGGACCTACCTGAAACGGTGGTTGTGGAGAGTAAAAAGTTAAAGTAAGGAAAGTACTCAGAACAGTGTTTGGTACAGAGTAACTATTTTTTTAAGTGTTAAATTATTATCTACCCCTTATACACTCTAAACTTCAACCAACAATATTGCATGATACTCTGAACAAATCTCACATTTATGAATGCCTACCAATTTTTTTTATTTTCTGTACACTTAAGTTCCCATTTTAAGTTTACTTCCATCCCAAAGCCTTGAACACAGTATTAGACCTTCAAAAGCCTCTCTGTGAAGCTTCCCCAGATCTCTTTCCCTATTTTATTCAAAGGAAATGTCGAGCCCTGCATACCTTAGTCTTCAAGGTGACATCTTTGCTTTTTGACACTTTAAAGAGGTCTTTTGCAGAAGATTTACCCAATGCAGTACATCCTTAGATTTCTTGACTGCTGCTTCCATGGGTGTTGATTGTGGATCCAAGTAAAATGAAATCCTTGACAACTTCAATCTTTTCTCCATTTATCATGA
>NW_004444021.1:9710172-9738800 GCF_000243295.1 Trichechus manatus latirostris | reverse complement strand
CCATGGCTTGGGTCAGGTGCATCTTAGTCTTCAAGGTGACATCTTTGCTTTTCAACGTTTTAAAGATTTGCCCAATGCTATGCGCCTTTTGATTTCTTGACTGCTTCTTCCATGGGTGTTGATTGTGGATCCAAGTAAAATGAAATCCTTGACAACTTCAATCTTTTCTCCATTTATCATGATGTTGCTTATTGGTCCAGTTGAAGGATTTTTGTTTTCTTTATGTTGAGGTGTAATCCATATCATAAATGAAAGAATCAATGAGCTTTCCCAATAGGTAGGATGTTAATAAACCATGATTGAATTGAATCAGAGGTTAGCTACAGATATAAGACTTTGGCAAAAATTAACAAAAGCATTCTGTGAAAATTAATTGGCCATATGGAATTTACTATAGAGTATTGTCTGTTTTATTATTTGTAAATCATGAACTAAGCATCTTTTTCATCAGTAAAATTTATAATGATCTCCTACATGTACATTTTTTCTTTTCTTTTTTGAGAGCTTCATCTCCTGGATAAATTAAGACATTCATTAGTACACCACTGCTTAAGCCAACTAGTTAGTTTACGACATTCCATGAACGAACAAATGCTAAGTCCAATCACAGTGAATTTTGGGCCTTTTAGTTGATGATTAAAGCAGAAATTATCCTCTCTTTCTGTCTCTCTCTGAATCTCTCACTCTTCATGTGAACAAGGAAGCATGTATCCTTAGGAGCCTATGGCTGCTGTCCTATGACAAGAAAAAGAATCAACTTTAAATTGAAGTTCATTGATGCAAGCAGTGAAACCTTTGAACTACTGGATCAAATAAACTTTATAGCAGTCACTTTAGCCAGTGAATTTCTTTATTTGTTTAATCCGGTTTGAGTTGGATTTTCTGTACTTTCTGAGACCTGGTTGTCTAGTTATTTGATTTTGTAAACTATATCACTTTCCTCCCAATAAAGCATTCTTTTTTCCCCTCATAGTAACCAAAGTTTATAAATTAGTTAGGCTGGAGGCTTGGAGGGAAAAAAAAAATAATAATTCTGACAGTCTTATAGAAGTTATAGTTTGCGATAAATACAGAAGATATATTATCAAGAGAATATACCTGGAGATATGAAGGTAGAAGATTTGGGGTGACTACTGCTGCTTTTCAAGGCTCTCCAGTTCATCATGAATAATATGCTAAGGTTGGTGGAGGTAATAATCTTCTGTTCAGGCCCCAGGTCACAGTAGGTCATGGAAAGCCACAAATGGGGGCTTACATGCTTCTTATATCATCAGCTATATGACCCTGAAATTCTGGGATAATTACCTTTTATGACTGCAAACTCATTTAGCATGCCATCACTGGATCTAATACCCAAGGTCCATGTATAACTTTGTATTATGCCCCTAATGCAATTTTTGCTATGCTTTCTGCAGGTTATAAAGTGATGAGAGCATGTATTATTGTGTCCACATTATATGCAACATAACCACATAATGATGGCCAGCCAGTGGGAATGTAGCATCAGAAGGCCTGTCCAGGCACTATCACAATTATGTCTGAGACGTTGCTTGCAACCATAAACACCTCAACAAATACACAAAAAGGTATTAGAAGTGGGTCAAGTGTCACAGATCCTTAGAGAAATTTAATATTTTGGATTTTTTATTAGGTTAACAGGAACAAAAAAAGTATTGGGATACTCTTCCGTTTTCTAGGATGAGAAAGTACCAGCTCATAGTACATAGCAGTGAAGTAGCCAATCAAGTTATTGACACTGGTAAACATGGAAATAGTAGAAGATGAATAATTCCATGGTCACAGGAATATCTTTGCTGCATCTGATGGCATTAAGTAATTTTAAGTGAGAGAATCCTAAAACAAATCTTGAAAATCCCACCTCAAAGTTCAGGTTGATACTTGGGCTCTGTATGTTACCAAGCTGGAAAATATATATATATATATATATATATATATATATATATATATATATATATTCTATCTCTTGAAGCCATAGAGCTGAGACTGCTAAAAATGAAATATAGAAATTGATTCCATGGGTTGCTTAATTATGATAGTTAAATTAACAACCTCATTAATTCACTCATAGGAAATGTAGGATACTGACAAGAGTGGAATTCTGATAATTAAAAAAAGGATTCCTAGTAGTATTCATGGAATCCTCTGGTGATGCAAACTGTTAACATATTCGGCTGCTAACCAAAAGGCTGGAAGTAAGAGTCCACCCAGAGGCATGAGATGGAAAGGCCTGGGAATCTATTTCAGAAAACTCAGCCATTGAAAACCCTGTGGAATAAAGTTCTACTCTGACATGCATGGAGTTGCCATGCATCAGAATGAACTGCCCATCGACTGGTTAGATGTTAGAGCATTCATAGGATTTGGAAAATCCCAACACTTCAAACTGTTCAGAAATGCCCACTCCCCATGCCTTTCTTGTTGTACAGATGTAACTATCTATCTAATTGTCTTAGGGTGGGTTCTCTATAAAAGCAAAACCAGTAAAGTATATAAATATATAGAGAGAGAGAGATTTCTATCAAGGAAATGGCTCACGAAACTGGAGAGGTTTTATATGCAAAAGGAAGAGGCCCCAGATAAGGAAAGCATTACTGAAGAAGAACAAAGTGGGAGGTCCCACACTACTTGATTTTAGAACCTATCATACAGAATTGAGAACCCAGATGTAAGTCCATCCATCTTTGAGCAGTTGGTATTTGACAAAGGGACAAAGTCCGTTAAATGGGGCAAAGACAAACGGTGTCTTTAACAAATGGTGCTGGCATAACTGGATATCCATCTGTAAAAAAATGAAATGGGACCCATACATCACACCATACACAAAAACTAACTCAAAATAAAACAAAAACTTAAATATAAAATCTAAAATGATAAAGATCATGGAAAAAAATAGGGACAACATTAGGGACTCTAATACACAGCATAAATAGTATACAAACCATAACTAACAATGCACAAACACTGGATGAGAAACTAAATAACTGGGAGCTCCTAAAAATTAAACACTTATGCTCAACAAAAGACTTCACCAAAAGAGTAAAAAGAGAACCTACAGACTTGGAAAATTTTTTGGCTATGACATATCCGACAAGGGTCTAGTTTCTAAAATCTACAAAATATTTCAA
Source organism: Trichechus manatus latirostris (assembly GCF_000243295.1). Classification (NCBI taxonomy): domain Eukaryota; kingdom Metazoa; phylum Chordata; class Mammalia; order Sirenia; family Trichechidae; genus Trichechus; species Trichechus manatus. The sequence goes on along the minus strand of NW_004444021.1, from coordinate 9,735,654 downwards.
CACCTCAATAACAAAAAGACAAATAATCCAATTAAAAAATAGGCAAGGATATGAATAGACATTCACCAAAGAAGACATTCAGGAGGCCAACAGACACACGAGGAAATGCTCATGATCGTCAGCCATTAGAGAAATGCAAATCAATATTACAATGAGATACCATCTCACCCCAACAATATTGGCACTAATCCAAAACACAGAAAATAACAAATGTTGGAAAAAAGATTGGAACTCTTATGCAGTACTGGTGGGAATGTAAAATGGTACAACCATTTTGGAAAATGATATGGCACTTCCTTAAAAAGCTAGAAATACGGATACCGTACAATCCAGCAATCCCACTCCTAGGAATATACCCTAGAGAAATGAGAGCCATTACACGAATAGACATATGCACACCCATGTTCATTGCATCATTATTCACAACAGCAAAAAGATGGAAACAACCCAAGTGCCCATCAACAGGTGAATGGATAAACACATTATGGTACATATACACAATGGAATACTACGCAACATTAAAGAACAGTGATTAATCTGAGAAGTATCTCACAACATGGATAATCTGGAGGGCATTATGCTGAGTGAAGTAAGACAGTCACAAAAGGATACATACTGTATGAGACCACTATTATAAGAACTTAAAGAAGGGTTAACACCCAGAAAAAAAAAAATTCTTTGATGGTTACGAGGGTGGGGAGGGAGGGTGAGGGTTATTTACTAACTAGATAGTAGATAAGAATTATCTTAGGTGAAGGGAAGGCCAGCACACAACATAGGGGAAGTCAGCATAACTGGACCAAAGCAAAAGCATAGAAGTTTCCTGGACACATCCAAACACTTTGACGGACTGAGAAGCTGGGGCTAGGGACCACAGTCTCAGCTGGGGGGTTCGGGGGGACATTTAGGTTAATTGGCATAACATAAGACACAAGCCCAGAGGACTAAAGGACGACATGAACCAGAGACTCCACCAGCCTGAGACCAGAAGAAGTAGATGGTGTCCGGCTACCACCACCGACTGCTCTGACAGGGATCACAACAAAGAGTCCCAGACAGAACAGGAGAAAAATGTAGAACAGAATTCAAATTCATGAAAAAGATCAAATTTACTGTCTGCAAAAGACTGTAGGAACCCCTAAGACTATGGCCCCCTGATACTCTGCTAACTCAGAACTGAAACCATTCCTGAACCCTACTCTTTAGACAAAGATCAGACAGGCCTATAAAACAAAAAATAACACATGTGAGGAACATGCTTCTAAGTTCAATCAAATCTAGGAGACCAAACGAGCAACTCCTGTCCGAAAGCAAGACAAAAGGCAGGAAAGGACGGATGGACACAGGGAACCCAGGGTGGAAAGGGTGAGTGTGCTGCCACATTGCAGGGATTACAGTCAATGTCACAAAACAGTATGTGCATAAATTTTTGAATGAGAAATTAGTTTGAGGTGTAAACTTTCACCTAAAACACAATAAAATTTTAAAATATAAAATAGTTTTTCCTAGAAGAACTTTCAGGGATCTGAAAATTTCTATCATGAAGAACAGGGATTTGTAGATGGGTGTTTTGAAAGTGCTCAATTATGGAGAGAAGAGTATGATTTTGGAACGGGCTTAATTCTTTGCTACAGGTGAAAACACCGAAGATCTTAAATTCTGTGATTCTAACCATTCGTTGATTTAGCTGAAGAAAAGCTAGATCAAAAGGTGACCCAAGCTAGGTAATATTAAAAAGCCAGAAAACTCTTATTCTGATATAAACAAAGAAATTAAAGACTGCAAGAGAAAACAATGTTAGATTGGAGATATACTGTGCTTTTCTCACATACATCCCCTCCCTATATTCATTGCCAGGGTTCAGACAATTCTCCACTCTACTTTTCCATTAGGAACAGACTGGAAATGGAGGTCTTAGTTTCTTTGAAAAACATTTTACAAAGCTTATAATTTTGGTGGAAAATAAATTCTTTAGCTATTTCTCTGTTGGAAAAAAAGTCCCAAGTTTTTTGTTAGTTTGCTTTATTTTTTTAATGCAGTAAACATTAATTGATAACCCCTGTGCAAAGCTCTGGACTCGAAGTTGTGATATACATAAAGTTTGATAGAGCATTGTCCTGCCCTCTAGGAACTCATAATCTAGTTAGGAAGATAGGAAAGAAAAAAAAAAAAAACTGTTGCCTTTGAGCGGATTCCAACTCCCAGCGGCCCTATAGGATGGAGTAGAACTGCCCCATAGGGTTTCCGAGGAGCAGCTGGTGGATTCAAGCTGCCGATCTTTTGGTTAACAGCCTAAGCTCTTAACCATAGAAGATAGATGAGTAGGTAAATAATAATTATAAAAGGCAGTCTGATTTAAGGAACCAAAAAAAAAAAAAAAAAAAAACCAGTTGCCATCCAGTCGATTCCGATTTATAGCGTCCCTATAGGACAGCGCAGAACCGCCCCACAGAGTTGAGTTTCCAAGGAGCGGCTGGTAGATTCGAACTGCAGACCTTTTGATTAGGAGCCAAGCTCTTAACCGCTGTACCACTAGGGCTCCCCGATTTAAGGAAAGGCTATAAAATTGTGAGAAAGAATAAAAAATTGCCAAGGGGGTATATAGATAGGGTATACAGACAGGGTAGAATAGGAGGGAACTGATTTTTTTTTTTTTTTTTTAAATGCACCAGCAGTAACCCATTGCCTTCAAGTCAATTCCAACTCATAGTAACCCTACAGGACGGGGTAGAACTGCCCCATAGGGTTTCCAAGGAGCAGCTGGTGAATTTGAACTGCTGACCTTTTTGTTAGCAACCTAAGCTCTTAACCACTGCACCACCAGGGCTCCATAAAATGCACCACAGTGATGTAAAAAACGTGGCATTCCTTAGAATCAGAGTAGGTAGTTCGCCCAAACTCCCGGGTTCTTTCTTTTGACTTTCTTATCTCTGGCATTCTGAGTGAGTCTTCTGTTGATGAATTAGAGAGCAGAGGTTCTCTCACCAAAGGCACACACAGATGGCCTCCCTCCAAGTGGCCTCCCTCAGGTAGCCTCCCTTCCAAACTGTCCATTCCAAACTGTGTTCTTTTTGTATTTCACCGTCTGAAGAAGCAGAAATCATGCATAGAAGCAGATAGATTCTAAATGTTAGCTTGAAAGGCAAAGTTCCTTTTTTTTCCTTATCCTTCATTTCTTCTAAATAATCCAACTTTTTATACCCCACCAATGGAAGATAAAAGAATCATCTGATTCTGTTCAGCAAAGTTGTTTTTGAAAAACTAATAATCTACTAAATTCCTCTAATACTATACAAAAATAAATTGGATTTTGTTCCCACATTTTGATCTCTGAATGTATGAATCTTGCTTTATCAAAATGCTAAATTAAAGAAAAACAAAAAACTAAGCCACTTTGATTGACTCAACTCTCTCATCTCATCTGATCATGAAATGAACCATATTATCGTTGCAGAATAAAACATCCAATTAGGCTTTCTTAGAATTTTAGGAAGCTTCTGTTCTGAGTCATAGTTCTGTAATGATACACAGTAGATGAAGTTTTCACTTTCCCTAGCTGAAAGCTGTTTTTCCTTAGAGAAGAAAATTGTGCCAATTGAATTTGAATTTTTCTAGAACAAGTAGGTGATTTAGGTAAAAGACCAAAGCATCTCATTTGCAGCACTGTAAGAAATCGTTTCAGTAACCCTTCCAATACAACTTCAGATGCAAAGGCATACAAAAGTTCCAAGGAAAGAAAAACTGAATTAAAAAGGTCATTGAATAATCTAGCGAAGGATGAGTGAGTTACGGGTGACAAAAGTGGACACATTAGAAGTAAGGTTCCTTACATAATAATTCACTCAATCTTTCTGTGATCCAAGTAATACAGTTTATTATTCATGGAATAAGGATGAAGGGAAAGGATTATTAACTAAGCAGTTAACTTTGCGAAGGGCTGAATAAGTTACAAATCTCTCTGACATTAATACAATCCAGTTAAGTAGATAAGTTTAAAAAAATGAGATGCTAAAAAAGAAGGAGCTTTGGGAGGTGACGTGTTTAAGACAAACCTCAGCAGAAGATGTAGGATTAAGATAATCCATGAAAGCTCACTGAGGTATATAGAATTAGTAAAGTACAGGGAAAGGGTGATAATATTACAGGTTGGAGAAAATAAAAGTAATAGAATATATCACTCTGACATGAATTTGGAGTCAGATTCATCTAACTTTGCCCTAACATTCCTAGATTCAGGAACCTAATTACTTATTTCAGTGTAAAATAACAGTAATAATATTAATAATAAATACGAAGTGCTGATTACCTGCAAGTTATTATTTAAGATGCTTTTATATGCATGAATTCATATAATCTCCACAGAATCTGTGAAGTTATTTGTATGATTACCTCCCTTTCCCACCCTTTTACTGATGCTGGAACTAAGACAGAGAGATGTTAAAAAATTTGCCCAAGTTCACACAGGTAGTAACTAGTGTAGGAGGGATTCAAACACAGGCACTCAATAAATGAAAGCTATTATTTTTACTTAAAAGTGTATTAAATAAACAAACAAAACAACTCTGTAAAACACTGGGTAAAATCAACACCTTCATATCAAACAAACTATAAACTCACCACATTTTTATCCCAGTTTTCCAATTTTCTTGGTCAAGATTAGTGTATTGTATGTTTCCTTATATAATGACTATTCAAAAGCAGAGTAGTTTACATAGAAAATGGACAGCAGTCTAAAATATTTATTGGCCAGGAGTTATTGTCCTGCTAAATACTACCAGATATTGTAAATTAACCTGGGGCAATATTGTGCTGCTGTATCAAAATGATAAGCAATGTGAGTAATTTCATGAATCATTTGTCAAACGCAGCTGAATAAATTACTAAAAACTCAAACTACAGGCAATGCATGTTAGGAAGAAATTAACAAATGCTTGAGAAAACATTCAATATTATGTACATATATTTGTGGTGTTTGTGAATATATACATATATATTTACAGCAATCTGTACACACAGTATGGATTGTCTGTAAATTTTGGTATGTTAACTTCATTATAAAATAGTGTTTTATGTTTTTGCTTCTGAAGTGCTACTTTGCTATTTTCAACCAAATCAACCAGGCAGATTGATAAAAAGCAACTGAATGAAACAACTCAATTATAAAAGCATAGAGAAAATCATTCATGAAAATCCACTTATATTAAAATTTATAAAATCTGTTCTGAACAAAAGTAGCAGTCTGCTCTTTTAAATTTCAGCTTTTATTCCTAACAAAGATAAAATTTGTTTTTTCAGAACACTTAGCTTAGGATATTTTTTTAAATACTTAAAGCAAACTGTATAGTAATTTCCTAGAAATGTCCATTTTGAAACAGAAAACAGGTTATTTCTTTAATCACCAGGGTGTGAAAGGATTTCAGCTTCTCCCTTTAGCTTTCAAGATAAAGCTAAGAATCTTCAGCTGTAACCAAAGCCCTCCAGGATCTATCAGTTTCAGCTCCCAACAGTCTCCCACAGCCACTTAGAGTTCCTACCTTCCTGGAATATTTGTAGTTCCAAGTGCCATAAATTCATGAACTGGGGCCCTGACACATGCTTGTAAACTTTCTGGAAATGACCATCCTTCACCCCTTATTAATCTTGCTAAATCATCCTCATCCCTTTACCAGTGTCTCCTCCTTCCAGAAGGCTTTGCTTATCAACCCAGTGTGATTGTGTCTGTGGTTCTAGAGTTTTGTATATCATAGCATTTGTACTGCTTGGTACTATAGTGGTTTATTTTTTGTCTCCTTTGTAGAAATTACTCAAGGATGAAGATGATGTATTGATTTTGGTCCTCTAGGGCATCTGGCTATTGCAGAATGGCTTATTGGCTACTTTAAGTAATTCACTGGATTCATTCTCAGTCAATCCAGGGTTCAAGTTATTTGAGCATGTTTTAGCAATGGATCCTTAGACGCCCATTTACTGGATGTGTGCACGAAAAGGGAAAGAGAGAAATGGTGCCGCATAAACTTCTAAGTCCTTACTCCCCCAACGTAACTTCCTTCCACGGTCTCTCATCCCTGGTGGCAGGATAGAAGACCCTGAGGAGTCTGAGCTTGCTCTCTATGGGAAAGTTGTGACTTGGGGTGAATGTGATGTCAATAGCTCATCCTTGGTGTGATGTTTGTTCTTTCCATCCCTGAGGAGAGAATATAATTGGCTGATGGGATATCACCAAAATATAAAAGAAATGATGCCAGCAACAGGAGACTTTTATGAAAACCATTCAGAACTTCTGTCCATTAAAGTACAACTAGCTTCTCAAAGTACAGCTAGCTTCTCAACCAGCCTCTCAATCCAATTGTTACCTCCGAAGCAGCAGATAAGTGTGTATTACTCTTTCATGTACTTTCTCCAAACACCTATTGGTTCAACAACCTCATCAATGATTTAAGAGACAAATGTAACAAATCAGAACATTCCTGCAGTTGGGATCTTTTGAACTAGCGTAAAGTCATATATTATTCCTTAAGACAGTTTTAGTCAAAGTATACCTGCAACTGAAATATTAGTATGGTTTCTTCTACCTTTTCCAAAGAAAAAGAAAACTTTATAAAGAGATGCTTTACGCAGGCCCAGACCAGTGTCAGCTTTTTTGTTCTAAGCCCCAAAGTAAGATAATCATGGATAAATATGAAGTCATGTTCTTTTCCCAGGCACATATTAGACACTGTTACTTTCCTAGATAATTGCTTCAGCTGTGGGATGAACAGTGTCTTCTGAAAAATAATATCAATTCTGCATCCTTACCGTTCTTAGTTCAGCACTTAATCCCATGCCATCAGAAAACAATTCTGGAGCAGTTGTTAAAACAAGTCTTACTGCTGATACAATTAGTATTAAAAAACAGCTCCCTGAAAACAGCAAGTATATTCATTTTAAAAGTATATTACAAAAGATGTGCTCAATGACTATTTCTTGAATAAAACCTAAATGAACTTAAAAAATAGATTATGAAGAACTGTAATTGAAAATGTAATAGATATCATTTTCTATCAGATTGTATTCATTAGTCTTTGTGATTAAATTCAACCACGTTTTTTTAAAAGAAAATAAGGGGACACTGTTTTATGTGGATTTTTTACTGAACATTTTTCTGAAGCAAATAACTACTCCCTAAATTTTCTCCTTTACATACTTTCTATTCTCTATTCCAGCATTTACGATTCCCTACCCTCTCTGCTCAATCCTAGAGAATAAGTAAACCTACAGGCAAAAATCACTTGTTTGTCTTGTATAATCAGGTCAAGGATGGAAAGGTCATGAAGTTTTGGAATATGGCAAAGAAAAATTATATTAACGTGAGCATTGCTCATCTTTAGTGCTTGAAAACATGGAAAAGGAATTTACGATATCTGAGTTGAGGATCAGAATATCTTTTCTTCTAAATAGTTCAGTGTAGTCCCTGAAAGAGCTATGAACTTCTGGGATTTGAATGACTCCCAAATGCTAGAACATTTTCATCTGTTTCAAGTCCTATATACTACAATGTTTTTTTCTTTTACATAATTTCTACAGAATAAAATTCTGCCATATTGCTGTCAGTCATTTTAAATTCCAATGGATGTTATTCAGTCTCATAATTGCACATGAAATTTATACTAAGGTTAACCCTTGCTTGCCTAAAAATTTGATATTCAGAAATGCCAAAGAACCATGAGTCAGAGCCAAATGAACAGCAAATTACGACAAAGATTTTATAATGCATTAAGCAGTTTACTTTCAAGCTAAGAGAAAAGAAACAGCCTTATTAATTATATAAAGCCAACAAATCACATTAAAATAAAAAACCAAACCCGTTGACGTCGAGTCAATTCCAACTCATAGCAACCCTATAGGACAGAGTAGAACTGCCCCACGCGTTTCCAAGGCTGGAAATCTTTAAGGCAGCACTGCTACATCTTTTTCCCACGGAGCTGCTGTTGGGTTCCAATCACCAGTCTCTTGGTTGGCAGCCGAGCACTTAACCACTGCACCACCAGGGCTCCTTAGAAATCACAATACCAGAATCAGAAAACCAAACCCGTTGCCGTCGAGTCTACTCTGACTAATTGTGACCCTACAGGACAGAGTGGAACTGCCCCATGGAGTTTTCAAGGTGCAACTGGTGGATTTGAACTACTGATCTTTTGATTAACAGCCAAAGTCTTAACCACCGCACTACCAAGGCTCCGTAATACTCAGGGGTAAATACAAATAGTGACTACATTTGAGACATAAGATTAATAGACGATTTTTATTTTTCCTACTTTCTGATTTTTCTACTTTACTGAGCATAAAAATTCATGTTTTAAACAATGATCTCTTGGATTCAGATTGTTGTTGTTAGGATTTGTGGAGCCAGGTCCAATTCATAGTGACCGTATGTACAACAGAAAAGAAATACTGCCCGGTCCTGCACCATCTTCACAATTGTTGTTACGCTTGAGCCCATTGTTGCACCCACTGTGTCAATCCATCTTGTTGAGGGTCCTCCTCTTTTTCACCGACTCTCTACTTTACCAAGCATGATGTCCTTCTCTAAGGACTGGTCCCTCCTGATAACATGTCCAAAGTGTTTGAGACTTAGTCTCACCATCCTTGCTTCTAAGGAGCATTCTGGCTGTACTTCTTCCAAGACAAATTTGTTCATTCTTTTGGCAGTCTATGGTATATTCAATATTCTTCACCAACACCGTAATTCAAAGGCCATCAATTCTTCTTCAGTCTTCCTTATTCATCGTTCAGGATTCACGTGCTTGGGTCAGGCACACCTTCATCTTCAAGGTGATAATCTTTGCTTTTTAACACTTAAAAGAGGCCTTTTGCAGCAGATTTGCCTAATGCAATGCATCAGTTGATTTCTTGACTGCTCCTTCTGTGGGTGTTGATTGTGGATCCAAGTAAAATGAAATCCTTGACCTTCAATGTTTTCTCCATTTATCAAGATGTTTATCATGATGGATTCAGACAGTGAAAAGCAAATACAGAATCAGTGTACAACTTTTATGAGCAGTCTGATACAGATATCTGGAGGCCATAGTAGTAATGTTAGCACAGGTCTTTATCATGATTTCTACTGTCCCTATAGTCACCGAAACACTAAGAACCATGTGACAAGTACTTGTACTAAGAACCCATCTAGTGGTAGAAGTACAGCTGTAATAAAAATGGAGAATATTCAAGTGACAAGTAAGTGCCCTTTGCAAATGCATAAAGGTGACAATTCTGTGGTCAAAATACCAAACCTCAGCAGTTCGTGGATTCATTTGGTTCATTACTAACACTGAACTTGTTTTTATCAATATACACTATTAACAGTTAATGCAGCCATCATGATGATTTTTTATGGTAATGAAATATATATAACAACACATTTACCAAACATTTTAGTCATTTTTACATGTAAAAATCAGTCATATTAATTATGTTAACTGTGTTGTGCAACCATCACCACTATCCATTTCCAAAATGATGAAGTTTTTAAATAGTCCAAATAACCAATCCCTAACTCTGAGGTTTTGCTGGTTTTACATAAATGTACAACTTCACCCTATGAATGTCACAACAGAATAGTGTCCGATTCAGTGCTGGAAGAAGACCCCCTTAGACTGGAAGGCTCTCAAAATACACACTGGCCGCAATAATGGATTTGAGCACACAAATAATTGTGAAGATGTTGCAGGACCAGGCAATGTTCTGTTCTGTTGTACACGGGGTTCACCCTGAGTCAGGCCCCAGTGAATATCAACTAACAACAAAGATTTTAAAAGACACTACTAATAATGAAAATTATCACTCTTAATGGGATTCCATGGGTTTTGGTTTTGGGATAGAAAAAAAATCAAAAGCAAACAGTGAGTTTTTATTCAGAAAAAACAAATAGTAAGAAGGAGAACCATTGAAAATGTTCAATTTAGGGGGAAACACAAGGAATCCATAATGGTATGATAAGTATGTTTTCAAAAGAGAAGAGCAAGTATAAAAAATTGTCCAAGACAAAAAATTAAATATTTTGTTTGGAAAAAAGAAAGGATAGTTACCAAAAATTTATTTTCTCATATAGTAACAAAATACAGTGATGGAATTAATTTTGGTCAGCAGTTTTCAAATGGAGTGAAAGATCATAGCACTGGCTACTTTTTACAGCAAGTAAGATTTCCAACAGAGCAAAGTTGCGGTTAAATTCCACCAAAATGTCCATCTCTTTTAATTCATACTATTGAAGTTGTTTTGTCACTTTTTGCTCTCCGAATTAAACTATTCTGTCACTACTAAGCCCGACTGGCACGTGTAGAAAATGATCGATGTAAGTTTCAGTTGATTTCTGAATAAATGGAACAATAAAAATAAGTGAGGAAACAAAGTATAATGTGTTGCATGATAGGTACAATAGAGCTAATTATCACCTCCCACTAAAAATAAGTAGCACCTGAAAGAAATCGTCGTATGATCCCTGAAAAAATAATGTGTGATAACCATATAAAAGATTTTATTTCTTCAGACCCCGCTTACCAGTATGTAGGCTTAATTTAACAAAACTCAGCGGGATCCTTGTATGTTTCATTCATGCTGTCAGAAATTTATTAGAAAATAAAAGAAGTGTTATAATAGTTTTTAAATGAATTTGACAGGCATCAAAGGGAAAAGGTAATATCATTTGATCAATGAATTAAACGTTTAAGAATCATAGAATCACTAATTTTAGAGCTCAAGGGATTTCAGAAGTCAGTGCCACAATCCTCCCCATTTTCCAAACGAGAAAACGAAAGACCAGAGAGGTGAATTTACTTTTTCAAGGTCACATAGTAATATTTTAAATGACAATCAAGAAGAAACCAACCATGAAGAAGAGTCCCTTCAAATATATTACATTTACTGGGGCTTGCAGTATCAAACACTTTACATGTGTTAACTCATTTAATCATCAAAGAAGTTCTACGTTATGCATTATTATCTCCATTTCATGGATGAAAAAAATCAGGTTCAGACTGTAAATAACTCACTCTACAATATAGTAAGTGGTGGGGCCAATATTTGAAGCCACATGTGCTTGAGTGCAAATCCCATACGCTTTCCAATACATCTTGCTGACTTCTACAAGAAATTTTTTAAAAGTCATATTTATGAGTACTTACTTGATAATGGCGACCTCATACATACCACACAGATAATGATTAGAAAATTTAGGTTGTCCTAAGGGTAAATCTTGAGTTCCTGGGTGGTATAAATGGCTAAGCATGCAGCTACTAACCTAAAGGTTGATAGTTTGAACCCACCCAGAAGGGCCTCAGAAGAAAGGCCTGGCAATCTGCTTCCAAATGAACACAGCCATGAAAACCCCACGGAGTGCAGTTCTACTCTGAAATATAAGGGGTTGCCATGAGTTGTAATCAACTCGATGGCAACTGCTTTGTTTATATATATATATAACATATATATATGAGGAAATCTTAGATGAAAGACCCTCCAATGAGGAAATCCACATAACCCAAGAACAAGCCACTTCTAATCAGAAGGCACACTTTCTCATGTTGGAAGTTTCTCCTTTTTATTTTGACAATGGAAGAGAATTGTTGCATGTGGTATTATCCAGTGTTCTAAAATGTTAATTTGCACCAACAAGTGTTTGTAAAAAGTACAGTATAAGAGAGAAGGCTTGACTTGGCCCAAATTGAAAGTGTTTTTGGGAGGTCAATATCTTCTCAGGAATCTAGACACCTTAACAATTTCCTTAGAAGGGAAAAGGATGAGTGCGGAGGAAGGTTTATGCACAGATTCTGTGGCCAGAGAAGAGAAACTCAGGGAATTGGATAGGACTTCCAGTACTGCCTCTAGTCTACAGCTCAGCCCCCAGGGACTGGGTCTGAAGCCGCAGAGAAAAAATACATTTCTAATAAACCTGCTCTAATGTAGTGAGACTTTGAAGGAAGTACAGCACGGATTTTGTACCAAATGGGTCAGCCATTTGAAGATGGTACCTGGACAGGGTGGCTATTTCTCAGGGGAGTGACAGCAAAGCTTTGGTACATGTGGTGGCCTGAGTGTCCACGACAGAGGCTGGTCAAGAGCACAGTCTTCAGCAGGCTGTGATACGCCTATGAGCAGACAGGAACACTCCAGAAGCCTCCAGAAATACATAGGTGAATTTTCAAAGGGCCAGGGTCTGTTGTGAACATGTAGAAGAAATAAGTTCAATGAAATTTGGGTAGAAATGCTAAAACAACCTGATTTGTATAGGGACTGGTGGGGGAATCCAATTACTTTGTCAGATTTTGATATGTCAAATAATACTATAAAATATCGGTTTTGTGACCATAGGTTATTAAAGTTGAAATGGTCTTTATATGTTATCTAGCCCAACTTCTTTTGATTTCAGGTGAGGAAATAGAGGCCAAAAAATATTTCCTGCCCAAGGTCACACAATTTAATGGTAATAAGGTGAGAACGCTTCTTTCTGCTGAATCTTCCTGCTTGCTGCTTTTTCTTCCTGCTGGTCTCGTTTTATGTATTTTAAACAGCTTTGTATTTTAGCATTCCATGGGTGCTTTAAATTTCTGAGAAATTTATTTTTGTTAATAGAAGATGTTGTTAGTTTCCATGGAGTCGATTCTGACTAAATATTAGATACTGTAAATAGGAAGTGTTTCCATAAACTAGCTCTTTGTAAAAAAGCTTTGATATAATAAGTTATTCCTAAAATGACTCCTTTGTAATGCTAGAAAGGGCATCTGAGGACAATTTATCTGTTCTGTGCCCATCATCTAATATCTTCACATTTAAAGTGCTGACATAGAGTTTGAATTACAAGACTAAAATGTTGAAACAGAATGCATCATTGATTTGAAAATGTGTCCAGTAAACCTCACTGCTGTCTCTGGTCTTTTTTTATACTTTAAGAATAAGATAGTTTAAAGTTAGAAGCAAGAATGCCACATGCGGGCTTGGAAGTTAATGATAATTTTAAATTTAGTATCACATGTGAATGTGTAGTTAAATATTGAATTAAGAAAGATTGTGGTCAGTGTCCACCATATATATAGAAGCTAGTACTTCCTCTATCTTATATAATTAGCAGAGACCATCTTCCTTAACAGCATCAGAATAAAGGTAAGGAATTCTGTCTTCCAATTTTAACTCTTTTTTTGATTGCTTTGTGGTTGTGTGTGATTTAATTAACTGTCTCAGTCCTGTGTTTCCAAAAGAGCACATACATAGCCTTCCTTATTTCATAAAATACAGCGCCGTTTATATTGGTACTGATTTTATTCACAAAGGAAATGAATGTGTATTGACACACAGTATAAACTGATACTGTCTCATGTAAATTATGAGCTGTTTTAGGTAACCAGGTATTGTTCCTACTATATTTACTTCCTTCACAATTCAGAGGTTGTATTGGGGATAAAATAAAGTAATATATGTGGAAGCTTGCTGTACATTTTAGAGTTCCATAGTGATATAACAGTGGTTAAGGGCTCAGGCTGCTAACCAAAAGGTCGGTAGTTTGAATCCACCAGCCACTCCTTGGAAACCCTAAGAAGCAGTTCTACTCTATCCTATATGGTCGCTATGAGTCGGAATCGACTTAACTGCAATGGGTATAGTGATACAAGAAATCATTACTACCAGGAAATTAGGAGCTACTGAATCAACACTCCTATGTGGCTGGTGAGGCTACTCTGCTAGCAATCACTTTCATCAGTGTGCTGATGACTTGCAGTTGGATAGCAACACTCTGAGGTTTAGTTAGAAGATAATTCCTATTTCATACTTAGATACTCTATGGGTTGGAGATAACTTGGCCATGTTTTATTTTAATCGAGAGTCACTATTCTATTTGCCTCATCAGATCAACTCCGCAGTCAATTCTTTTCTCCGTGAATCCAAATCCTACAATTCTGTGTTGGTTTGAATTTCAAAAACCCTATATAGGGTAAATTACTAGTAAATTCATCAAAAGACTACTGTTATGGATTGAACTGTGTTCCACAAAAAGATATGTTGAAACCTTAACCCCTGCACTGGTGAATGTAACCTTGTTTGGGGAAATAGGTTTTTCTTCCCAGATGTTATCAATTAAATTAAGGAAGTCATACCAGAGTAGGGTGGGTCCTAATCCTAATCCCTTCTGAGGGCCAAGTCATAAAAGAAGGACATACACAGAAAAAGAATCACACACAGGAGAAAGGTAGACACCATGTGACAAGGGAGGCTGCTGCATCTACAGCATCAAAGAATGCCAAGGATTGCCAGCAGCCACCAGAAACTAGGAGACAGGCATGGGGCAATTCCTCTCTCAAAGTCCTCAAAAGGAACTGGAATGGCCAATGCCCTGAATTCAGACCTGTAGTCTCCAGAACTACGAGACAATAAATTTCTGTTCTTCAAAGCCACCCACTTTGTGGTATTTTGCTATGTCAGCCCTAGGAACCTAAAACAGCTACTTAAGAACCATGAACAAAAGCAAAGGTAGGCACCTCTAAAAGCATGCAAAACATTTCCAATTACTGAGAAAAAATACCGCAACACAAAATAGAGTAAGGATAAGGTGGGAGAGGAAGATGACATATTATCTCTTTATTCTAATTATTGACTCAGAGTGGAGACCCATTATCCCATCTCTTAATATATACACAATATGGCAAGTCCAAACCATCGCTCCCCAGGGGCCCTAGGCAGGTGGCTAGAGAAGCTAAGAACTCCCTTTACAGAACTGCAAGCTGGCTGTGGTCTATTGCTTTGTTCTATTTTGTGGTTGCTCTCCTTCAATTGAACATCAATGGATATACAAAGCAGCAATTGGGAGTCAAGGCCGTCAACGTCATTCTGTAGACAGATGGTTTGTCTCGCCTGTCTGTCTATGGAGATACCCCACCCATTTTCTCAGTCATCTAAGTCCTCCCTCTCTTGACAGTTGGTTTTTACTATGTACTACAAGTAATTTTCTCTCTGGCAATATAACAGCCACCACTTCATACTCAACATTTTTAGCCAACACCCTACTCTGTCATCATTTGGGTAGTTTAGGAAACAGCATAAACAAATCACTTCCTATTCTGTATGGTATGTCATACTTATGTTTTCTACAAGTATCAGCTTGTTACCTTTAGGATAGACACAATAAGCTAGTCTGATTGTCCTGAATTAACTCTCCTTCACCTATTCTGGAAACCGTGGTGATATAGTGGTTAAGTGCTACAGCTAACCAAAACGTCAGCAGTTCAAATCCACCAGGCACTCCTTGGGAACTCTATGGGGCAGTTCTACACTGTCCTATAGGGTCACTATGAGTCAGAATCAACTCGACAGCCATGGGTTTGGTGTTTTTTTGGTTTGTTTTTTTGGTTTTCACCTATTCTTAATGAAGCCTAGCTGATCAAAATCTTCTAAGAAAACAAATGAGGAATATGAGAAATCTCCACCATGTGGGAAGTTAGGAAAAATAAATTATCTACAAGCAGTAATATTGATAGCCAGCACAGCTGGGAGCTGCTTGGCCATTGTCAAGCAACACCTGCTCCTCCTGTCCATGATCAAAAAAACCCTTAAATGATAGCACTGGGTGTGACTCAGTTAGCAGCTGCTCAGACCAAGCAGTTGTCATCAAAGTGCAGGGTGTGGCTCAAGCCTGTCAAGCCCAGTTTACTAGTCTACATGCCAAAGAAAAAAATGCAATTTGTCTTACTGCACCTGTGCGCCATGTATGTAATGTTTGTACGTACTTCCTCGTGAGAGACAGTATGAAAGGTTCTGCCTCCCTTTGTTTGGAGAGCTTGATTTGAGGCATCCACCTCCTTGCTCCTTGTCTGCATGCTGGCAATAAATGCTCTTCCTCCCTCCTCACCTCTGTGTGTCTTTATTAATGAGAAGCTACACTGAGCAGCACCTGCTTTGGGTAACAATGTAACACTTATAGAGCAAAGGAATAGCTTGAATTCCCTCATTCCCTCATGATTCTTTATCTGTCATGCTTCTGCTGTCCAGTGTATTTTTTAAGGTTCAGTTACTTGTGTACTCACCTTGTCTCATTCAAGCCCACTTTTGTCATCTGGAAAAGCTCACATAGCACCTGGCATAGCACTGTACATAGTAATTATTTGATAATTACAAATTTACTTTTTGCACTTATGGTAAGGACATGGATAAACAACTTGCTATGTTGGACTTCTACCACAATCTGTCAGTTTGCTGAGCTGTGGTGGCTTGTGTGTTACTATGATGCTGGAAGCTATGCCACTGGTATTTCAAATGCCAGCAGGGTCACCCAAGGCAGACAGGTTTCAGTGGAGTTTCCAGACGAAGACAGACTAGGAAGAATGGCTTGGAGATTTACTTCCAAAAATTAGCCAATGAAAATCTTATCTATTACAACAGAATATTGCCCATTATACTGCTGGAAGATCAGCCCCTTGGGCTGGAAGGCACTCAAAACTGCAGCAGCTGCAACAATGGACTCGAGCATACCAACTATCATGAAGAACAACTGGGACTGGGTAATGTTTCCTTCTGTTGTACAACTGGCCGCCCTGAGTCAGAGCCGATTTGACGGCAAATAACAGCAACAATATATTGGATTTACAGCAAGATTGCACATAAAAATATCCAGTAAACTCTTTGCTTATCAAGTAAATAAACTAAATTAGATCAGACATTATATTTCCATCTTAAAATTACCATTTTATAAATTGCTTCCTATGATATTTGCTGAACAACATATCAATGCAGAGGATGAGTTCATCTGCATTCAACAAGTGAGCAACTTTACCCCTTCTAATCTGCAGCAATCAGCGGCAATATAATATCCAGGGAGGGAAAAGCATAAGCCATGTTTGGATATTGTAATGAATTTAATTACAATAACATCAAATTAAGTCTATTTTCATTTTGACATTATAAAAAAGCAGCAGGAGGTTTGACTAGATAACTTACTTTTACTTTATTAAATTCTTTATGTTACAGTCAGCTGGATTGAGTGCTCCCTGGGAGTGAATTAAAAACATTTGTGCCTTGTCTTTACATTCAAAACAGCGTGGCTCCAAGTCAGGCTTTTACAACCCACTGTACGTGGTTGGCCAGAGGGAGATTAAGGAGCACCCCCTAGTTCCTCGGCTGTTTATTGCCTTCTTCATGTGGGAGGGTTTTTCTCCTAGCCTCAGGCATTGAAATGTCATACTGTGGCATTAGGCAAACAGAAGACTGACCTGTCCCAACGGGGCCATCTCAGGTGTCCAGGACAAATGTCATACAAGTGATTGTCCGCACATCTGACCACTTTAAAGGCAACGAAAGCCCTACAGGCCTACCTCCTTTGGGCCAACACATATTTATGGCTGTTCACTCCATGTCAACAATGCGGTTTAATTAAATCGTTGCTTAGTGGTTTAAAAGAGTAAGAATAACTCCCAAAGCTTCAGACAAACCCCAGGAGGATTTACAGTTTGGCTATAAAGGAAAAAGGCATTTTCAAAACATTAGAATGTTTTTTCATGAGATGTCAGTACAAGAAGGAACAAACAAAAAACGTACCTGAATGCAACTGAGTCAACTAGAATACACTTTAAGCCGTTCATACCGCTAACTTCAAGCACATCCTCAGGCAAATCTAACGAAAGTTCAGATGTGAAGCTTTGTAATGGCTCTGCCACTTTTCCCTCTCAGCTCCCTGTTTCTCCTTACATTGCGGTTTTCAAAATCTACTTTTGTAGCTGGCTTATTACGTTTCACTTTATAACAGTTGGCACACTTAGCCTGACTGCAGCCACGTTATGAAGTCAGCCACACAGTATCCCATCATCGATTGCCGGGGATGTGAATCTTCTCGTCTATCGCTAAGGATTTGATTTTCTCTAGTTCGATGTGCTTTACTTCGGCAGCCACACAGGAACACTCATTGTGAATGAAAAGGGAAGGCTGAGAGGCAGGGCCACCCACCAGCCCTAACCCAAAAGGACCACTGTTGGGTCCCACAGGAGCCAGTCTTCCTTCCTGAGTCAGGAACAGCATTTTCCTCAGTGTGTTACCTTTCAGCGCATACCTTCTGGATTTTTCATGGGGTCAAATCTTAGACTGATCAAAAATAAGGCAAATGTAAAAATCATAAGTGTTATGGATTGAACTGTATCCCCCCCCCCAAAATGTATTGTAACTCCTAAACCCCTATATCTGTGGATGTAATCCCATTTGGGAATAGGATTTTCTTTTTTATGTTACTGGACCATGTCAGAGTAGGGTGAGTTCTAAACCAATCAGTTTGGAGATATAAAAAGAGCAGATTGGGCACAGAGAAGGAAGCACAAATGGAGGGGAAGATACACATTACACACCACACGAAGATCACCAAGGGACCAAAGAAGAGAAGCTGAAAAGAGACAAGGACCTTCCCCCAGAGCCTACAGAGAGAGAGAGAGCTTTCCCCTACAGCCAGCAACCTGAATTCAGGCTTCTAGTCTCCTCAACTTTGATGAAATAAATTTCATTAACGCCACCCACTTGTGTTATTTCTGTTTTAGCAGCACCAAGAAACTATGAAAACTGGTCAACTGACTATAGAGGAAAGGTTTCTGGAACCTATTAGGATAGTCCATAAATGTTTATTAAAATGAGCTCAGAAAAAGCAACTCCCAATTTCTCAGAGCACATTTTATACGTCTGCAGGTGCAAAGACTACTGGGAAAAGGGGACATTGATTTTGATACACATCAAAAATTATTACGCATTAATGGGATACTTTGGATATATGATAAATTGTGTTGTATAAAAATATTTACTGGCTTGAGAAAAGTTCACAGCATACAATAATGTTCACCATTAATTACTAATCACTCCTTTTCATAGCCCCTCACTCTCGTATTCTCTGTCATGCCCACTTGACAATCTCTGCCCTGGTTGAATCCAGCTGTTTGTCTACTCAGCACCTGCACATAAGCATCAGCAAACGGCTAAAGAAAACACTCAATATTGCTGATTTCACTTGAAGTTTATAAGCCCGATTCTCAAGTAGACCCTGAGTATGTCTCTAGTCGTTTGGTTCTCCCACAGACCAAGAAGTTATATCAGATCTTCTCTCTATTCGAGCTGTCAAAAGATAACTTTATTACCACCAAACGTGTGTCTTCCCCATTCTCCTTCTCAGGTAACAGCACCGTCATCGTTTCTGTAGCTCACACCAAAAACATGAGGTCATTCTCTATCACATTCTTTTCCTCTTAGCTACATCCAGTCTGTTAGCAAGCATTATATACTTATTAAAATATAATCAAACTGGAGTCACTCCTTTCCTCCACTGTTACTCCTACTCAAGTTCAACCCCCCCTTTTCTCATCAGGAATAGCTTTCTACCTTGTGAAGCTTTTCCACTTTCATCCCCAAAGATTCATTTTTCACCCAACAGCCAAAGACATCTTTTTATAAAATTTAACTCACATCATCCCTTTCACTTGACTAAACCATCCAATGACTTAAAACATATTGAAAATTATTCATTTATATATATATATATATAAATATAATCAAGGGTCATATGATATACAGTGCTTTGCAATATTTTTAAGAGTAATTAATTCATCCATTCAACACATATTTACTGAGTGCCTACAATATTCCAGGCACTACTCTAGCCTCTGGAGACACGAAAATGAAGACAGAATCCTATAAAGAAGTTACACTATGTCCTTGGATGCCTGACAGCAAATAACCATTTATTATTTTTCCTGTTGGTAAAAATAATACTCGTTCACCCAAGAAAATCTGGAAAATACAGAAAAGCATCAGAAGAAAATGAACATACTACATGGTGGTGTTAATATGATTTTCATTTTCCTTTTGTGCTTTTCTGTATCTCACTTACTGTGCCATCCCTGTGAGCATAGCCTGTGTATTTCCATCCTTAGTGTCCAGGTCGAGGCTTTCCACCCCAATAGTTTCCTCTTAGAAGTTGCTTCAACCCTGCGCTGGCTTCTCAGTGGCGGTGATCATTCCTTCCTCGTCAGGCCTCATACTCTAAGAAGCCAAGCTTTCACCAGTCTTTTCAGAGAGCCCTCCCTTGATATAATTATCGCATTAAGTACCCAGTGGCTACATTGGAAATATCTCTACTCCTCAGTCAAAAAGGCAAAAGAAATCTCCAGACCTGAGGCATGTATCTTATAGTTCGGCTAATTTAATCTCAAGAGTGAGCAAAGGCAGGCAGTGGGTGGTGGTTGCTCTTTTAGAGAAACAGCCTGATTAGAGATCCTGGGGGATTTCCTGGTTGAGTCTAAAACTGCCATCAGGTTCATGGTGCCATTCATAAATATTAAGAAAGGGAAAACTCAAGCAAAAGCATGAAAACTTCAAATAAAATCATAGGCCCAAAGAAACTACTGCACAGCCTAGGTTCATAAAGAGAAGCACCAGGGAACTGATTAACTAGGACTGTAGTGACAGTAAGCCAGAAAATACGTTTCCTCTTCAAAGACAGAGCATCCGATGGCCCTGCATGATAGAATGCAATGACATTCGCCTCATGGACACCAATTTAAATCCAAGCAGGGTCAGTAGTCAGAGCAGAATTCATTTGTGCCTAATGGCGTTTTATTAGTCACCGTGAAATGTTTCCGGAGTTCTGAACTTAGTTCTTAGGGAACGTGACTGCATCAAGCACGCTAGTCAATTTGCACTCAACTGGCACCTCCATGTCAGCATAACACAAGAGAACAGGCTAGCAAATAAAAGGTAGCAGAGTAGTTCAACTTTATAGTAATAACAATAATAGCAGCAACAAAACACCCTGTATTTATGTAGCACTTTGCATTTTACTTTTGTATTTCTTTGTTTCTTAACAACCCCATGAAATTAACCAATTTACAACGTATTATTGCTTTTATTTTAGAGAGGTGGAGAATTGAAGTTCAGATCTGCTAAGTAACTTATACCATGTGGAGGCGGCCTGATGGTGCAGTGGTTAAAACACTTGGTTGCTAATCAAAAGGTCAGTGGTTCAAACCTACCACCCACCCCAAGGGATTTGGGGTTATACCATGCACTTGTCACCTAAACTCAAATCTTAACGCTAAACAGATCTGAAGTAGGATTCTCACTCAGGTTTTCTGAATTTAAGTATACTACTCTTTCTCTGGCAGCATGCTATCTCTTTTTTAGGGTCTTTATAACAACTCAGTTCTTTCGTCAATAGAACATTTTAGAGAATAAAACATTGTTCAGATATTTTTTTTTCCTATTGTATAAACATTATGTTCTTTCATAGTAGAACAATTATGTGGTACTTTTAGAATAATTAGTTAGTTCTCTGGTAGCATGCTATCTCTTTTTTAGGGTCTTTATAACAACTCAGTTCTTTCATCAATAGGACATTTTAGAGAATAAACTATTGTTCAGATATTTTTTTCCTATTGTATAAACATTATGTTCTTTCATAGTAGAACAATTATGTGGTACTTTTAGAATAATTAGTTAACCGTGCTATGATTATTCACAATAGAAAATTTCTAGTTGTTTTTCTCAAGTTAATAATAATAATAAAACTAATAATTTATTAACAACAAACATTTAATTGGTTGCTTGACATGTGCCTAGCTTTAATTTTAAACCTCAAAACAAATGAACAAAATGAGCATAATACCCGATCTTTCAAATTGAAACTCAAGTATAAAAAACAGTTAAGTAACTTGATTGACCCCAGAGTAAAAATGGCAGAGCTGGGATACAACTCCTGTGAGTCTGGTTTCAGAGCTTATGCTCTGAATCATTACATTTTCACCAAGACGATAAAGTAGCATATAGCAAAATCATTCACTAACCTTCTCTGAGGATGGCACAAGGAAAACCAGACTATGAAAACCTGAATTACCTTTTTTAGGGTTCATCTGATCAAGAGAAAATATACAATCTTATTTTCTCAATAATATTTCTCCATAATATCTCCCCAGGACAATGATTAAATGGTATATGTTTAACAAATACAATTAAAATGATATGATAACCCAGAGAACAAATTCTGTTGTAACACCAATTCAACAGGAAACATTCATTGAGCTGTTACTGCGAGCAAAATACTGTGAACTCTACACTCCTAGCAATATGAGGGATGCGAGAAAGGAAAATGAAGAACATACCTGCAGCCCTGGGGGAGCACACAGTACAGTAGAAGAGACAGAGGAGGAAACAGTTCATTGTAAATTGCTAAGTGCAGTAAAATGAAAGTTGTAATACAAGTTAGGATCAAGTGTGGTTCTTAAACTTCAGTGAGCATTAGAATCACCTGGAGGGCTTGTAAACATCAGCCTCGCAGTTTTTGATTCAGGAGGCTTGGGGAAGATTTGCCTTTCTTACAAGATTCCAGGTGATGCCGATTTGCTGGTCCATTAATCACATTTTGAGAATCACTGTGATTAAGGTTCAACAGAGTTCTGAGGGAGCATAGAGGAAGGTATAATAAATCTTCCAAAGTGGGAGACTTCATGGAGGGCTCAGCGTCTGAACTGGGTGTTAACAAAGGAGTAGAATTTCAGATGTGGAGAGATGGTGGGCTTCAAGCTCAAGTGGAGGCATAAGCCTACAGGCTCTTCATTCTCATCT
This sequence comes from Trichechus manatus latirostris, assembly GCF_000243295.1. Taxonomy (NCBI): domain Eukaryota; kingdom Metazoa; phylum Chordata; class Mammalia; order Sirenia; family Trichechidae; genus Trichechus; species Trichechus manatus. Next base: position 9,713,052 of record NW_004444021.1, on the reverse strand, counting down.
CTGGGATTTGGTGACCTCAGTCTTCTTCTGCAGAAGTGAATGAAAATTAGGAAACTCCTTGCCATGCAACCCAATATGCAGAGGATTTTTTTTTTTTTTTTTTACTTCAACTAGGGCCCTGATCTTTCCGAAAGAAACAAAAAAGCTGTTTTAACATATTTTAAGCTTTTTTAAATTCCTTCTTCTGTTTGCAAATAATTCCAATTTCCTCTAAAACTGTATGTTTTGTTTTATATTGCCCTAACCCAACTCACGTATTCCAATGATGATTGAGAATATGAAAAAGATATTGGTCAAGTTTTCTTCTGTAGGTTAGTTGTATTGATTGTAATGGCTGAAATAGTCACAAAACCCCCAAGTAAGCATTCTTCCCACCCTTGTCCCAAGAGGAAAAAAAAAGAAATGGAAACAATTCCAAAAGCACTTTAACTGTGTGCTAAAGCTGGAGAATAATCTTGGGGAAACGCACTGACTCATGAGAATAGTTTTATTCCAAGTGTTGCAATCATTTTACCACATGATCCTGACAAAGTAATTTAAATGCTCGCTGCTCTAATTTCTGTATTTGTAAAATGAGGATGATCTGTGCTGTGAGGCTTAGTTAATGCTTGTAAATGCTTTTGAGATCATTGGGAAAGGAGAGGATTAAAATATTATTACTCTACTTTGAACTTTGAAGCTGAAACTATAAAACGAGAGGACTCTAGATTCTTCCAGCAACAAACCAGTTGAAAAGTCATTTGCCTACTACTAAACGGCTCATTGTCATGACAAATGTATACTGGACTCTGATATTGTCAAGTACTTTACAATCATCTCTTCTCATGGTTTTATTTCATTTCTCTTGCAGATTGTCCAGGGCAGATAAGTCAAATGCTATCTGCCAGTCTAAGGGTCAAGAAAACTTTCTGTAAAGGACCACATAGTAAATATTTTAGGCTTTGCAAGTCACATTGAATCTCTGTTGCATATTCTTCTCTATTTTTTTCTAGTTCTTTAAGAATGTTAAAATTATTCTTAACTCACAGTCCATACAAAAATGGACTGCAGGCCAGATTTGGCCCTTGGCCCATAGTTTGCTGACCCTGTGCCCCCACGCTCACTCTGGTCTGGCAATCTAGATTTGGTAATCCAGATGGACACTGTCTTAGTCTGGGTTCTCTAGAGGAGCAAAACCAATGAAATGAATACATAAATATATATAGAGAGAGAGATTAACTTCATAGAAATGGCTTATGCAATTGTAGGGGCTGGAGACTTCTGAAGGCTTACTTCCCAAGAATAGAAGATCAGGCACGAAAAGGGTACAAGCGGGGAGGAAAGGAGGAAGGGAGAGAGAAAGAGAGAGTACTTCACCAGAATATCCATTTATATACACGGAGGCAGATCACACCCCCAAGGAAACTCCCGTTTAAACTGATTGGCTGATCACATCAGATCACATCATGGAAAGTGATTACATTATATTACATTATGGAAGAGCATCCAGTCCAGCGCCTGCCATACCACTGAGAATCATAGCCTAGCCAAGGTGAGATGTAACGTTAACCATCACAGCTACTTACAAGCTATGGATTCAAAAACTTCTCCCATGTGGTATATTCACTGGCTTTTCCTATTCCAAACTAATGATAATGGCAAGTTTGGAGCATTGTTTTTTGATTTTTGTTCTATTAGCAACTTAACTATTATAAGAGTGTGAAATGTCTTATGCTTCTATTAAAATTTTATATTTGAATCTATTATTAGGATAACAAAACTCCCCAATATTAATATTGTTCTGTCCCACATATTTACATGTCACCCTACCTTTTTATCTTTGCAATTACCTGCTTGTTCCACAATTATTTGTGGATATTCTCTAGAAACAGTTCACAGGCTCTCTCTTTAGGAATTCACCCATTTATATGATTTTGATGACTAACCACGCACATAACTTTCAATTCCCTAGGGAATACCCTCAACTTTGTAACACTTCCGTCTTACCCACTCTCCAGTGGGCATTGCCGATGGGTGGCTCACACATAACTAAAACCAGGCATGTTTAATACCGGGACAAATAATCACCACTATTCCACGATCATTTTTTCAAATTTCTCATTATTAGCAGCAGCATTCTTTTCCCTCAGGCATTTTCTTTTATTACTTAGTCAAATCTGGTCAGTAATGCGTATTTAGGCAGAATTTGCTATCTTTCCCTTGCTTTTGTTGTTAAAAAGTAGATCATTTATTTTGTTGTTTTCAAGTTCTGTTTGGCTTCCCAAAAATAATTCATTAAATTAAGCTTGTTGACTTCAGCACCCAAAACACAAGCCATTCGTTTCATTCACGTTTTCTATTTTATTTTGCGTACTGCTTCATTATTTCCACTTCCTCATGAGCCTTTAGAGAAAATAATGTTATTCTCTCAGTTGGGCAAATTGAAAACCTATTTTTAAAGAGCTGTGTCCCTGTCATTTTGATTATCCTGCATTCTATTTCTCTCCTTATTTGTTTAAAAAAGAAAAAGACTATATGTAAGCCCCCATCTCTCTCCTGAGTGCAGTTGTAGAAGCCTATTGTATTCTTATTAACTTTTACAGGCATTTCATTTTGTTTCCTTATTGCAGTGATAGATTATCTTCCTATTTACTTCTCTGTTACATCTCATTTAAAACGTTTTGTCTATACAGGAGAAACTAGCACAACTTGTACCAGGAAAGGTCATGGAAGCCCCACAGACGCACCCAAACTCCCTGAGGGACTGAATTGCTGGGCAGAGGGCTCTGGGGACCATGGTCTCTGGGAACATCTAGCTCAGTTGGCATGACACAGCTTATAAAGACAATGCTCTACATTCTACCTTGGTGAGTAGTGTCTGGGGTCTTAAAAGCCTGTGAG
>NW_004444021.1:9707427-9709604 GCF_000243295.1 Trichechus manatus latirostris | reverse complement strand
TTGTTAACCAATGACATAAAACAACATGTGTACTACTGTTTCATGAGAAACTATTTGTTCTGTAAGCCTTCACCTGAAGTACAATAAAATATATTAAAAAAAAATAATGTTAGAGTTAAACTGATAGTTTTAGCAACATGCATAAAATTATCCTGCATGCTATGTATGCATGAAAGTGAAGATTTCTATCTTTCAGAATCACCTGGTCTTTGACACAGTCTAGGGATTTCAGCTTCTGTTAACCTCAGTAAAATGGAGTTATAAATAAATGTATTTAATTATACAAAAAAAAAAAGAAACCAAACAACGTATTGCATTAGGCTGATCTGCTGCAAAAGACCTCACTGAAGTGTTGAAAAGCAAAGATATCACTTTGAGGACTAAGGTACACCTGACCCAAGCCATGGCATTTTCAGTTGCCTCATATGCATGCAAAAACTGGACAATGAATAAAGAAGATCAAAGAAGAAATGATGCCTTTGAATTATGGTGTTGGTGAAGAATATTGACTATACCATGGACTGCCAGAAGAATAGGGAGCCGTGGTGGCAGAGTGGTTAAACCACTCAGGTGCTAACCAAAAGGTTGGCAGCTGGAACCCGCCAGCTGATCCGTGGGAGAAAGATGTGGCAATCTGCTTCTGTAAAGATTTACAGTCTTGGAAACCCTATAGGGCAGTTCTGCTCTGTCCTGTAGGGTCACTGTGAGTCAGAATCAACTTGAACGGCAGTGGATTTGTTTTTTTGTGGACCGGAAGAACAAATAAATCTGTCAAGGAAGAAGTACAGCCAGAATGCTCCTTAGAAGTGAGGATGGCAAGACTTCATCTCACATACTTTGGACTTATTATCAGGAGGGACCCATCCCTAAAGAAGGACATCATGCTTGGTAAAGCAGAGGGTCAGCGAAAAAGTAGAAGACCCTCAACAAGATGGATTGACACAGTGGCTGTAACAGTGGGCTCAATCATAGCAACGATTGGGAGGAGGCGCAGGCAGGAGTGGGCCGTGTTTCATTCTGTTGTACATAGGGTCACTATGAGTCAGACTGACTCGACGACCCCTAACGACAATAACAGTCACTTGATTATATCTGTAGAGTCATGTTGTGGCAGAAGTGAAAGCTTAATCGTGGTTCCCAATTATATTTGATACTGTTTTCTGTTTAAACTTTTACTTTGGAAGTCTCTCTTGTAAACATGTTAAGTCACTGTATGAGTATTTCATAGAGAGATGGATCATCTGACTGAATAATAAAATCATAGGCAGCAGTTACTTTAATTTTTTTAAGTATGTATGCAAAGGCTACCCAGTAGCTTCATCACCTGCAGTATAGAGAACATGTACATGACATTGTCTACTTTCTTTATGTGTTATAAAATTCTGGTGGTAGACTAATGGCAATGAGACCTACACAGAGGATGAAATCAGGAACAAGTCTAGGCTTGGAAGAACTTAACATTATCTTTTCTGTTGTCTTAAATAAAATACCATCTAATGTTATTAATTTGGAATTGAATAGATGATTACCTGTCATTGTACCTAAAAAGCATGTGGTAACATTTCATAATCTTGTAAGATGGAATACAACTGCTGAAGAAGTTCCAGATCGTATACATTTCTGTGTACTGGAGCTAAAACGCTTACTTTCAATTTGTTATTCATAAGACAATAATACACATTTGGGTGCATCTTTTGAAGTCAGAAACAAAGCCTTCTCTTCATTCTGTGCTCCAGTAGCAGACACTTGATCCAGGCTTGGAATCCTAGCCATTTCATAATTGAACTTACTACTTCATGCAGTTTTTCCTCTGATAGGCCTTGAACAATTAGTGAAGAACTTCTTGGGAAATCATGCCAAACTGATTGTTTGTGTAGTGATAGCACTAAGTGTTCAGGATTTATCACAATATCCTAGTGGATAATAGAAATATCATTAATTGAGGAAAAGAAACTGATGTTTAAAAATTGCGTACCTTTAAAACAATAATTATGTATTATGGTGAAATTCTGTTAAGGTCTAGAACTTAGTATTGTATCGGTTGTAATTTACTTCGATCATTGTGCTATGGTTATATAAGATGTTAACCTTAGGGGAAGCTGGTGAAGGATATATGGGAACTCTTTATTATTTTTGCAACTTTTCTGGAAGTCTGAAATTATTTCACAATAAAAAAA
>NW_004444021.1:9691482-9707053 GCF_000243295.1 Trichechus manatus latirostris | reverse complement strand
CATAAAACAACATGTGTACTTCTGTTTCATGAGAAACTATTTGTTCTGTAAGCCTTCATCTGAAGTACAATAAAAAAAATAAAATAAAAAGTTTTGTCTAAAGTGCTTTATATAAAGACTCCTAATCAGGTCTGCTTTTAAAGTGATATAAAGTAGAAATAAAGAATTTCACAATTTAAGTTATAAGAGTTTACAAAATGGCAAATCGTTTAAGAGTTTACTTCCACAGCAACTGGTTTTTGTTTTGTCTTTTACCCATGTAGATCAGTCATGATTCTTTGCTAGAAATCAACTCTTGTAAGCAAAAAGGAAAATCATCAGAAATATATTGAGACTCAGAGAATAAAGCTTGGTAAGGAGCATGAACCAGGCCAGCTCCAAACCAAAAAACCGAACCTGTTGCCGTCAAGTGAATTCTGACTTAGTCACTATGAGGCCAGCTCCAGAGGTTTGAAAATAGGAACCAAAACAACAATCCAGGGACAAGGGACAAGAAAAATCTCGTCATAATGAAATGGAATTGCAATAGCTTGGGTTTCCTGCCTTACCTTGGCTATAGGACAGCCGGAGCTTGATTTAATCTTTCCAGTGTGGAAAGATAATCATGAAACCAAATCATGATGTTTTTTGGAAGAGGAAACAGATGCTAGGCACTCTCAACAATGTTTGCTGCATGTCACTGATCGTTTTGTTGGGGGAAGTAGTTGTATATGTGTGTTTATTATATGTTACTTTATACTGTGTAGACAGAGGATAAATAGTGAATGACTGAAGAAAGAATTAAAAAATCAATCAAAGAGTTTTTATTGAACGTCTTTACATTTAATTAATTATGCTACAAACCTGAATGGGTTGAAAGGGATCCAAAAGTATATAATGTGGTTCTGCCTACAAGGAGCTTACTGTTTATATTTGGAGAAAATATGACATGAAACAACTAATGATCAACCCTGGGAATAGAAGAGGAAAACAGAAAAAAATATTTGAAGAAATAATATCTGAAAAAATTCCAATAACATCTGAAAATTTATGTAGTTATAGATGAAAACTATAAACTCACTGTTTCCAAAATGCTCAATGAATGCTATGAACAAGAAACAATAAAACTGCAAATGCACAGCATAATTATGCTTAAAATTACTGATAAAGAAAAGTCTTAAATGCAGCCAGAGATTAAAAAAAAAAAAAGACATAACGCATAGAGGAACGAAGAGTAGATTTTTTGTTAGAAAGAATGCAAGCAAGAAAACAGTGCAATAATATCTTAAATTACAGAGAATTGTATAACAAGAGAAAATATCTTTCAAAAACAAAGGCAAAATGAAGACTTTTCAGAAGAATTCATTACTAGAGGACTAGCACTACAAGAAACGTTAAAGGAAGTCCTTAGGAGGAAGAAAAATGATACCAGATGAAAATCTGGATTTACAAAAAATCATGAAAAGCACCAGAAAAGGTAATTACATGGGTAAATCTAAAATATATTTTCCTCTTATTATTTAAGAATTTAAAAAAAGAACTATTTAAAACAAAAATAATAACAATGTGTTATGCACTTTATAATCTATATACAGGTAGTTCCTAACTTACGACGTTTTTGAGTTATGACAAACTACGCTTGTGACCATCAGTGTATCTGGAGTATTGTGTCTTCCTGAGAAGAAGTTACTAAAGAATGCATGCAGGGAATATGGAAGAAATTGCTGAGTGATGTGAACATGCTCCAAACATTTGATCAGGATAATATGATGGAACACATCAGTGGAAAAATCATCCATGCGGCAAGAACGCTGAATTTAGAACTTGATATCGCCGATGTGGAACAGCTCATCAATCACGAAGAAGGGGAATTGACAGATGAAGACTTAATGGATTTTGAAGAGGAATGAAATGCTGAAGAAAGAAATAATGAGGAAGACGAAGAAGAGAAGTTGTTATAAATTTTTACAGTGAAAGGATTAGCTGGAGTTTTTTCTAAACTAAATCAGGGGCTTCAGCTACTTGAGAACATGGAGCCAAACGTTGATTGCTTTGCTAAAGTCTGTAGGCAGATTCAGGAAGCAGTGAGATGTTACCGCACAACACGTGAAGAAAAAAAAAAAGACAAGAACCATACAGACAAGTCTCACTAATTTTCTGACTAGAAACGCCTTCCCCATTCCCAGTGATAATCCAGATGATCCAGAACCTTTCACAAGTGGTCTTATTACTGAAGCTGACAAAATACCAATGTTGTCCAACTCTTCTTCATCATCACAGTAAATTTTTATGACTTGTGGGTTTTTTTGTTTGTTTTTATGTAAGTATTAAAATATATCTGTAAGTTTATATGTAATGTTTCCAACCCTAAGAGACAAAGATTGGATTTATAAAGATAATGAAAATAAAAGGCAATAATAATGAAAACTAAAAAAAAAAAATGAGGTATTCGACTTACCTCAGAACCCACTTATGATGGAGTCATCAGAACGAAACCCAATCGTAAGTCCAGGACTACCTGTAGAAGTAAAATATATAGCAACAATACCACAAAGCCCAAGGGGGGAGAAATAAAAGCATATTTTTTTAAATAATTTACTTTTTGTTGTTGTTGAAAAAAATTTTACATGTACAATTCAGTGACATTGATTACATTCTTCAAGTTCAGCAACCATTCTCACCCTCTTTTTCAAATAACTCCTCCACCATTAACATTAACATTAACTCACTGCCCCCTGAGCTTCCTATCTAATCTTTCGAGTTGTTGCTGTCAGTTTGATCCCATACAGACAGATCTTTAAAAGAGCACAATGCTCAAGGCAGACATTTTTTATAATTAAGCTAAACAATTGTTTGGTTTAAAGACTTCAGGGGATATGTTTCGTTTACGGTTTAAAGAGTTTCTCAGGGCAACTGTTTTAGGGGTTCTTCCAGCCCCCTTGGCTCCAGAAATGCTGACTTCCATGAAGATTTGAAATTCCATTCCACATTTCTCCTCCTTTTGATCAAGATTTTTCTATAGAATCTTTAATTAAAATATTCAGTAAAGGTAGCCGGGTACCATCCAGTTCTTCTGGTCTCATGTAAAAGGAGGCAAATGTTCATGGAGGCAATTAGCCATGCTTTCCAGCTCTTCGTCCTATTCCTGATTCTCCTTCTTCCTCTGTTGTTCCAGGCAAATAGACTCCAAGTGTTGTACCTTGAATGACTGCTTGCAAGCTTTTAAGACCCCAGGTACTACACAGTAAACTAGGAGGTAGAACAGAAGTAATAGATATTTGGCCAGTTAACAGGGATGTCCCATGAAACCATCACCATAAACCTCCAAACAAAGATAACAAATCCCATGAGGTGTTTGGTTGTATATCATCAGCATCAATGCCTGCTCTTCTTTTTTGTTGTTGTTGTAGAAATATTTATCACACAACACTTGACAATTTAACTTTTTACAGGTATACAGCTTAGGACATCAATTACATTAATCAGCTGTGCAGCTATTACCCTTGATCAATGCCAAATTTCCCATCACCATTAACAGAAACTCAATGCTCTGTGAACAATGACTCTTCCTTTCCCCCTCCCTCCTGCCCCTCATAACCACTAATGGACTTTGATCTTGATATATTTGCCCATTCTTGTCATTTTATATAAGTGAGGTTGTATAGTATTTGTTCTTTTGTGATTGACTAAAGTCCTTATGCTACATGTGGAACTGTATAATATCACATTGATGGTAAATTGTGGTAAGTTTAAGATGTATGTTACAAAATGTAAAGCAGTGATCATTTATTTATTAAGCCACCAAAGGTGATGTAATGGAATCATAACAGAAAGACTTAATTATTCCAAAAGAAGGGAGAAGAAGAGGGGAAAATGAAGAAAAGATACATCAAATACATAATCCATAGAAGAAAATTTTTATCAAAATTATGTACTTCTGCTCTTTGAAAGACATTGTTAAAAGCATTAAAAGACAAGCCACCAACTGGGAGAAAATATTTGCAAATAATATATCTAATAAAATACGTATATCTATAATACATAAAGAACTATGAAAACACAAGAGAAATGTGCAAAAGATTTGAACATTCAGTTCACCAAACAAAATATATAGGTGGCAAATAAACACATAAATATGCATTCAACATCATTAGTCATTAAGACAATAAGATACCACTATACACTTAGTAGAATTTCTTAATAATTTTCATCATACCAAGTAATAATGAGGGTACATAGTAACTACAAAAGAGGCAGTTTCTTAAATAGTTAAATATGTACTACAACATGACCTAGGTATTGACCTAAGAGAAATGAAAGCATATGTCTATACGAATACTTGTAAATCAGAGCAGCTTTATTTATTAAAGCCAAAAACTTGAAATATTCCAAATGTTCATCAACAGGTAAATGGATAAACAAACTGATGCAATCATACAATGGAATACTACTCAGAAATAAAAAGAAAGGGACCATTGATTCATACAACAAAATGAATGAATCTTAAAATAATTATCCTGAGTGAAAGAAGCCAGTCAAAGGGGAGGGCATACTCTATAATCCTATTGATATAAAACTCTATGAAGTGCAAAGTAATCTATAGTGACAGAGAGCAAATATGTGGTTGTCTAGGGATGGGGGTGGCATGGGGTTGGAAGGGTTGGGAGGGAGGAATTACAACAGGATATAAGGAAACGATCAGCAGTAGTGGTTGTATTCATTATCCATACTATCGTGATGGATTTGTGGGTGTATGCCAATGTCAAAACTCAACAAATTGCATACTTCAAACATGTGCAGTACGTTATATATCAAGTATGCCTCAAGAAAGCTGTTTAAAAATGTCTTCATGCACCTCTGAAATAATCTGAGCTGTGTTTAAAGAGGGCTAAATATTCCCAAAGAAAAAGGAAAAAACCTGAGGCTAGAACCTTAATGAAGAAGCAGTTTGCAGTGGTACTGTGAAACTTAAGATGTCTTCGTGGTGCAGTGGTTAAGCTCTTGGCTGCTAACCAAAATGTCAGTGGTTCCAACCCACCAGCTGCTCCACAGGAGAAAGATGTGGCAGTCTGTTTCCATAAAGATTTACAGTCTTGAAAACTCTGTGGGGCAGTTCTACTTCGTCCTGTGTGATCACTATGAGTTGTAATAGACTCAAGGGCAGTGAGTTTGTGAGATTTAATAAGAGACTGGGTCTGAATAGCTTCTGTGGGACCAGAGAAGAAAGACTCATCTTATTTGACTCACTTATTTAGCTTATTGGCTCACTGCCTTAGTTATCTAGTGCTGCTGTAATGGAAATACCACAAGTGGATGGCTTTAACAAACAAAAGTTTATTCTCTCGCAGTTTAGGAAGCTAGAAGTCTGAAATCCAGGGTGCCAGCATTAGGGGAAGGCTTTCTCTCTCTGTCAGTTCCGGGGGAAGATCCTTGTCATCAATCTTCTCCTGGTCTAGGAGCTTCTCAGCACAGGGACACCGGGTCCAAAGGTTGTGCTTCGCTCCCGGTGCTACTTTCTTGGTGGTATGAGGTTCCTCTCCTCTCTGCACACTACTCTCTTTTATATCTCAAAAGAGATTGACTCAAGATACAACTTAATCCTGTAGATTGAGTCCTGCCTCATTAACAAAACTGCCTCTAACCCTGCCTCATTAACATCATAGAAGTTAGAATTTACAGCACATAGGATAATCACATTAGATCACAAAATGGTGGACAAACCACGCAATGCTGGGAATCATGGCCTAGGCAAGTTGAAACACATTTTGAGAGGACACAATGGTTAAGAGCTTAGCTGCTAACCAAAAGGTCAGCAGTTCAAATCCACCAGCTGCTCCTTGGAAATCCTTTGGGGCAGTTCTACTCTGTCCTATAGGGTTGCTATGAGTAGGAATTGACTAGATAGCAACGGGTAATTCAATCCGTAACATTCACCTAAAAGAATTGTACTCTGTATCAAAATCAAAAGCTGAAAACTCATTTGGTCACTAAAGTCCACGGTAGTTTTATGAAACAAAATCTTTTCTACCTCAGATTTAGCTGAGTCAGTCCCAGGGTTAAGATAATTATTGGCATCCAGGAAGACATAGGATGCTCCACAAACTAGGTCTTATTTATAAGATTCATGTCATGTATTCAACCAACAACTATCTTTTGATCATCTACCTACTATGTGCAAGGCTCTGTAGTAGTCACTAAAGTATAGGGAGTTTCATGCACTGGTGTTGCTTATGGGGACTGCCATTCACATTTAGCAGGATGAACAGCAGAATCAAACAATTGCCCTTCAAAGCCAGTACTGAATTATTGGTCTTATGTTGCCCAAGGTTTCTAGATTTGGCTTTTAATTCATGTCCTATGTAATCTTAACATATAATTGTTAGGATATTATGCATGTACCAATTATTGTGGTTGACAAGTATAGTCCAAAAGTCTACCATCTATCTTGAATGAAAGCTTTGTGCCTCACACCAGCCTTTGGTTCTCTGTAGACAGGCTAGCCTCAGGACAAACAAAATTACATATAAATGCAACCCTGAATTTTATTTTCCCCCATAGGTTCTAAATAATTTGGCTGTAACTCTTCGAGGATGACGTTCAGGAAAAACCCTATAATCTTCATTATTGTATTTCTCAGCTGCAGGTACTTCCAAAGCTGTGATTTATCTAAATTGTACTTTTGTGAAAGGGTTATAAAGGGAATAATGTGAAAAGTCTATTGGGATATTGTTAGTAAATTTATAAAATTACTTTCTGTATCCAGTTAGACCAAGTAATTTTTGCTTTTAGGGCACACTTATGTATCATTGAAGACTTCAAGGGAATAAAAGTTAAGCACCCAAACTAAAGATTCTTTGTCTAAAAGCATGCCTGTTAGGACAATGTTATCATTTACAGGGCTCAGGGATAGCCTTTAGATGAGTTAACAGCCTAAGCCTAAAATTACAGAACTGCACTCAGATTTTTCTGAAATTCTTCCTCTTGCCCTTTTTATGCTGGTCCCTCAGATTCAGGAGTAAATTATTGGACTCAGTGCCATATGCACACCACTGGGGCACATTCTATTGCTGCTTAATCCAACCAAGATTGCAGTTCACACATCGGGCTTCATTCCTAAGGGAGGTTCATCTTGTGTAATGGGATGCTGCTTATCACTGCTATCCTATTTTATGAGCAGGGAGGAGTTAATTGTACAAAATACTGAAAAGAAGTTGGTTTCCTCCAGTCTTGTTGACATCAAGTCTATTGCAGTTACATTGCTAGAGCTGCATAGAATTTTGGAATTTCACCTTACCAATTGATGATATGTTGAACAAGTTCAAATATTATAGTTTCTCAGTTTGTAATATGATGGCACCTTTTAATGTTAACGATCCAGGATATAACAGTGAACCCAGAGGAAACAGAAAAAGCCTATGAACCAGAAGTAGCTGGCATAAAGGTAAAAGGTAAATCTAGCTAGGACTAGTGGCTAGATAATTGTGTGCAACGCAAAGCAACAGATTTTAAGCAGCAGTCAGAAGATAAAACTGAGCAAACAGCAATAAGAGACACAAGAAGAACTTTCAGAACTAGAATCCTTCCTTGTCTGTTTTGTGACTTATTTCAGTTTAGTTCACTTAGTTGTTGGGTTATAAAACTGATTAAGAAAATCAAGGAAAGACTGAGAAATTGTCAGAGACCAGAGGAAACTAAGGAGATGTGACACCATGAACGCAATGTGCTATCGTGGATGTGATTCTGAACAGAAAGACTTGAATGGAAAAACTGATGAAATCCAAATAGTTTGGAGTTTTGTTAGTGGTAATGTCCAAATGTTGGTTTCATACCTTTGACAAATATACCACAGAAATGTGAAATGATAACATTGTTATGGTTAGGTGCAGTCGAGTCAGTTCTGAATCATAGTGACCCCTATTTACAACAAACAAAACACTGCCTGATCCTGTGCCATCTTCACAGTCTTTGCTATGTTTGAGCTCACTGTTGTAGCCACTGTGTCAATTCACCTCGTTGAGGGTCTTCCTCTTTTTCGCTGATTCTGGTTTACCAAGCATGATGTCTTTCTCCAGAGACTAGTCCTTCCTGATACTATGTCCAACGTACGTGAGACAAAGTATTGCCATGCTCGCGTCTAAGAAGCACAATTAAGTGTTCTGGATTCCCATTCTTCACAATATTATCCATAATTTCTTATGATACACACAGTTGAATACCTTTGCAAAGTCAATAAAACACAGGTAAAAGTATCTTCCTGGTATGATACTCCTTGTTCCACACCCTCTTCTGCATTCGCCTTGAATTTCTGGCACTTCCATGTCAATGTAATGCTGTTTTTTAATTATCTTCAGCAAAATTTCAGTTGTGTGTGATATTAATAATATTGTCCTATAATTTCCACTTTCTTTGGATCGTCTTTCTTTAGAATGGGCACAAATATGGATCTCATCCAGTCAGTTGGCCAGGTAGCTGTCCTCAAATTTCTTGACATAGACAAGTGAGCGTTTCCAGCGTTGCATCCATTTGTTGAAATATCTCAATTGGTATTCTGTCAATTCCCAGAGCCTTGTTTTTCACCAATGCCTTCAGTGCAGCTTGGACTTCTTCCTTCAGTACAGCTGGTTCTTGATCATATGCTACCTCCTGAAATGGTTGAAGTTGACCAGTTCTTTTTGTGTACTGCATTTGTGACTCTGTGTATTCCTTCCATCTTCTTTTGATGCTTCCTTCATCATTCAATATTTTGCCCATAAAATCCTTCAAAATTGCAACTTGATCCTTGAATTTTTTCTTCAGTTCTTTCAGCTTGAGAAATGCCAAGTGTATTCTTCTCTTTCAGTTTTTTTAACTCCAGGTCTTTGCACATTTCATTATAATACTTTACTTTGTCTTCTCCCAGCTGCCCTTTGAAATCTTCTGTTCAGCTCTTTTACCTCATCATTTCTTACATTCACTTTAGCTACTCGACATTCAAGAGCAAGTTTCAGAGTCTCTTCTGATATCCATTTTGGTCTTTTCTTTCTTTCCTATCTTTTTAATGACCTTTTGCTTTCTTCATGTTTGATATCCTTAACGTCATCCCACAACTCATCTGGTCTTTGCTCATTAGTGTTCAATATGTCAAAGCTATTCTTGAGATGGTCTCTAAATTCAGGTGGTATATACTGAAGGTGGTACTTTGGTTCTCGTGGACTTGTTTTAATTTTTTTCAACTTAACCTTGAACTTTCATATGAGCCGTTGATGGTTGGTTCCACAGTCGTCCCCTGGCCTTGTTCTGACTGATGATATTGAGCTTCTCCATCATCTCTTTCCACAGATGTAGTCGATAGACTCCTGTGTATTCCATCTGGTGAAGTACACGCGTATAGTCGCCATTTATATTGTTTCTCTGAAAAAAGGTATTTCCAATGAATGGGTCCTTGGTCTTGCAAAATTCTATCATGTCATCTCCAGCGTCATTTCTATCACCGAGGCCATATTTTCCAACAACTGATCCTTCTTTGTTTCCAACTTTCACATTCCAATCACCAGTAATTATCAATGCATTTTGATCTCATGTTGGATCAGTTTCAGACTGCAGAAGTTGGTAAAAATCTTCAATTTCTTCATCTTTGGCCTTAGTGGTTGGTGCATAAATTTGAATAATAGTCATATTAAGTGATCTTCCTTGTTGGTGTATGGATATTATCCTATCACTGACTGCACTGTACTTCAGGATAGATCTTGAAATGCTCTTTTTGACAATGAATGTGATGGCATTCCTCTTCAATTTGTCATTCCCAGCCTAGTAGACAATATGATTTTCCAATTAAAAATGGCCAATACCAGTTCATTTCAGCTCACTAATAACAAGGATATTGATCTTTATGCATTCTGCTTCATTTTTGACAACTTCCAATTTTCCTAAATTCATACTTTGTACATTCCACATTCCAATTATTAATGATATTTGCAGCTGTTTCTCATTTTGAGTCATACCACATCAGCAAATGATGGTCCCAAAAGCTTGACTCCATCCAAGTTATTAATGTCGACTCTCCTTTGAGAGGCAGCTTTTCCCCAGTTGTATTTTGAGTGCCTTCTAACCTGAGAACCTCATCTTCCAGTACTGTATCAAACAATGTTCTGCTGCTATTCATAAGGTTTTCACTGGCCAATTTTTTTTAGAAGTAGATCACCAGGTCCTTCTATCTAGTCTGTCTTACTCTAGAAGCTCCACTGAAACTTGTCTACCATGGGTGATCCTGCTGGTATTTGAAATATCAGTGGTATAGTTTCCAGCATCATAGCAATATACAAGCCACCACAATATGACAAACTGACAGACAAGCAGTGGATGATAACATTAGGAAATCTAAAATTAGGTGAAGGTTTTACAGTAACTCTCTGTACTATATCTGCAACTTTTCTGCAAATCTAAAATTATGTCAAAAGAAAAAGTTTATTTAAAAAATGCAACAAGACAAGATCTCTATCCTGGAGTGGTTAGGACATAGTTGGGGAGACACAATAATAAACAGACCATCTCAATTATAGTGTTAAATAGTTTAACAAAAAATTTCACAAGGTACACTGGTGCACAGGACAGGCAAGGCTCTTAATCCTGTCTGGCAGCTTGATGAATGTTGCCCAGGATCAATCCAGAAGGACAGGTAGGACTTGATCAGGTCAAGGAGAGTGTGAACGGAATCCAGGCAAAAAGAAGGGCATGAGGCATGTGGAGAATTAAGATGATTGGGGAGATTAAGGATGAGACTAAAAATGGGCACAGATCAGCCCATGGAAGGTTGTATGCCTCAATAAGGACCAGAAATTCTACCTGGAGGTGATGGGGAATAAAATACACCTACTCCTTACTTGGAAACCCTGGTGGTGTAGTGGTTAAGTGCCATGGATGCTAACCAAAAGGTTAGCAGTTCTAATATACCAGGTGCTCCTTGGAAACTCTACAGGGCAGTTCTACTCTGTCCTGCAAAGTCACTATGAGTTGGAACTGACTTGATGGCAATGGGTTTGGTTTTTTTTACTCCTTTCTTATCGACTATCTCATTATTCCACATTCTGCATTTACAACAATAGAAAAAAATCTACTATATGACTACTCTGTGCATTAACAACATGCATCTGGCAGTAACGAACACTGAGGTGTGAGGCGAGGGTAACACTGGCTGTGATGGTTAAGGTTATATGTCAACTTCTCTGGGTCATGATTCTCAATGGTTTGGCAGTTATATAATGATGTAATTTGGCAGTTATGTAATGATCTAGTCATCCTCCATTTTGTGATCTGATGTAGTCATCCTGCATTTTTGCATAACGCTGATTTTTGCATAATAACTGGTCTTTGGAACCTAACCAGTCGGTGTAATCAGATATGCAATAGCACAGGATGTATATTTTTGGAGACAAGGCTACAGATAGTGAAACAGATTAGGAATATCTTGTAGAGCCTGAATTAAGGCTAAGACAGTAGACATGGAGAGGAGAGAGCAAATTTAAGAAATACATTTAAAAAAAAAAAAACCTATTGCTATCCAGTCGATTCCGACTCATGGCGACCTCCTGTGTTACAGAATAAAACTGTGTTCAGTAGGGTTTTTTTGGCTGTAATCTTTGTGGAAGCAGATTGCCAGGAGAGACAGAATGAGAAAATATAGTGATGAGAGTATGTCAAAGGTACACAGGACTAATTGCAATATTTAAGATCTAGTATGAGAACTATAAAGCAGTCCTGGTGGTGCAGTGGTTAAGTGCTTGGCTGTTAACCAAAATGTTGCCAGTTCAAACCCACCAGTGGCTCCATGGGAGAAAGATGTGGTAGTTTGCTTCCATAAAGATTACAGCCTTGGAAACCCTATGGGACAGTTTTACTCTGTCTTGTAGGTTGCTGTGAGTTGGAATCAACTAGACAGCGCTGGGTTTGAGAACTGTAGAGTATAATGACACTCATAGTTCTCTCTCTCTGAACACTATGTTTCTGTATAAGTTCATATCACAATTATAGTCAAATTAGATATAGTCTTATGCTCATGTCCTATTAATCAAGTTTTTTTTTCTATCATGTATTTACAGACTTGAGTTCTTGGGCTTATGTGCGGAATTTCATCATGTTAAGGGTTAGTATAGTTTCCAACCTGTAAATCATTAAATACGGCTACTTATTCATGGATGAACACCATTGTATTTTCAATCTCATTCAGAAACTAGAGAGTTAGATTACTTTTAGTTTTTGTTTTGGTTTTTTGGTGCCACCTTGTTTTGCTAGTAGAGGTTTGGGCAGGTTACAAGGTAGGATCTAAGATTATTAACTCTCAACTTGAAGAACCTCACCTCTAATTATCAGTTTGGACCCAACACAATACCATTACTGATGAAGATTTGGTGTTGGTGAAGAATTAAAGAAAGAAAAGTTGAAAACAATGAGATAACTAGTATCAAACTACTGGCAAATATGAATGGATGGCCAAAACAAGACTTACTTTTTATTCCCCTGCTGCTAATTCTATTTCAGCAACAGCTATGACTAAAAAGTGTCAGAATGTCAAAAGCCCTGTGTAGCCACAATAAAACCCTGAGGTCCTCTCTGATTCTCATTACTGTCCTCAAGTGCTTTTGCTAGATCTCCAAGTCCTTGCACACAGTCTGCTGACCTAGAGCCATTTTCTGAGGCTAAACAACCCTGCACTGTACCTCAGTGTGCCCTAGTCCCCATGTTACCTCAGAAAGAACATGTCATTGTGCTTTCTTTATTCATTTTATCTTGGTAAAGTGAGGGGTAGGTTTATTTACAAAAACAAAACATGAAAGAAAAAAAAAACCCTGAGGTGTTATTTACCTAAAAGTTTCCCCTCCAGATACAGAGTCAAGTGGATCCATTGGTTGTTTAAGTCTTTGTTCATAATCACTCTTAGCTGAAAAGGTGCTTCTTATGTTAACTGAGAATGTTTACACGCCAAGTGTTTGGGGAGAGGATATAATGTGAAAGCTACCATACCCAAATCTCCTCCATTTCCAGTGTTTTATGGTGGCCTAGTAGTTCCTAGTGTGAAAGTGATGCCCCACACCATCACCACCACCACCACCACCACCCACCCACCCACACATTCAGAAGGACAGGCATTCATTCACTCAACAAATATTTATTAAACCATTACAGGGTTGCTATGGGTTGGAATCAACTCGACGGCAACGGATTTTGGTATATGCCAAATAAGGAGCCATGGTGGCAAGTAATTAAGAACTCAGCTGCTAACCAAAAAGTCAGCAGTTCGAATCCACCAGCAGCTCCTTGGAAACCCTTTACGGCAGTTCTACTCTGTCCTATAGGTCTCTGTGAGTCAGAATCGACTTCATGGCAGTGGGTTAGGTTTTGGTTATGTGCCAAATACTGGGGTAAAGTGATGAATAAAAAAGACAAAAATCCATGTCTTCATGGAGTTGCACACTCTGGTGGGGAGATACAAACTATAAACAAAATAAATAGATAAACTGCTCTCTGGCTCTACATTAGGCTATTTCAACCACATGATTCTTTGAGGCCGTAAAGATTTAGGGTGTCCACTGACTTTTAGTTGGTCAGGATCTTGTTTCTAGTCATTTTCTCTGCTGCTTTTCCTTGTTGCTGTTTATCTCTGCTCCAGGGTTTCCCTTTGCTACTGCATCCTATTTCAGAAATGTCTGTAATTTAATAAATTTCTGTTAAAAAGATTACTACCCCCAGCAAGGCCCATTAAAACAGAGGTGCAGTGATTGGAAAAGAACCCCTTTTTTATTACATTTCAAGAAGAAGTAAGTTGGGAATGTACATTATTTATGAAATGTTTATGATGTCATCCAATACTATCATAAACAGTCTGACAAAACTTTAATAAACCAAGCAGCTGTTTCTTACACCATTTCATTGCTCAACTGTTTTAACTGGTAATTCAGGTTTTAATATCTTCACTCTTTAACCTTTTATGATACCAACTGGCCTAGTGATATACTAATCAATCTTTATGCAAAATCTCATTACATAGCTGGTTAAGTACAATAAATTGTACATTCAAAATGTAAAAAAGATAACACATCTTTTAAACAACTTTATTAGAATGAAAGTTATGAAACTTTATTGGGTACTGTGAGTTTGGTGGGTGTGAACACTCTAAGCCCTGAGCTCAAAAGCTATGTTTCTAATTTGGCTCTTTCTGAAGTCATGGGGTTTCTGTCTGCTTTAACACTTCTAATGTGAAGATATTTCTTTGCTGAATTAGAGATGAGTTAACGTTGCTTTGGAAGTATTCGCACTTTCTCTTTGATAAGTGACTTTTAAGCACAATAAAGGGATTTATTTCCATCAAGTACTAGTGAAAATATTATGAATTTCCTCAGCTGCTTTGGTATTTCATCAAAGGCATGGGGTTTATGTGGCAGTTGAAGCCTGAAAGAGGAAGAACTGAACAAAGTTTTGCAAGTAACAGAGAGTGGAACAGAGAAGGGAGCAGAAGGGAAATGATACACCTGCCATTTTGTCTTTTCCTAAAAAAACCAAACCAATCCAAACCCCTTGCCATCGAGTCGATTCCAACTAAGAGCGACCCTATAGGACAGGGTGGAACTGCCCCATAGGATTTCCAAGAAGCTGCTGGTGGATTCAAACTAATGACCTTTTGATTAGCAATCAAATGCTTAACCACTCCACCACCAGGGCTCCTGTTTTTTCCAAGGGAACTACAATTTAGAAAAATTAAACCAACCATATCTTTAAGAGAGAGTATCTATTAACAAATTCATTGGTTAACTTTTTAAAGTTAAAATATAAAGGGCAATCATTTTTTCCTGTTGCTTGCAAGTGTAGACAATTTGCCCAGCCTTGATTTGATTGGATACAATAGATTGTTTCCATGGGCTTCCATTTTATGTTTTCTTCTTTTACTTTATTTAATTTTGTTAATCATCTCAACAGCTCTCCTTTAACATTTTCACATATGCACATATTTTTAATAGTGGCTTTACGCTGTGATTAGGTATTTCACATCCTTGTATTTCAGTAGGTAATTGATTGCTTTTCTCTCTTTTTCACTCCTGCCATAAGTTTACCCATACTCAAGGAGTGTCATTCGCTAAATGTGGCCTTTGCCAGGATTTCTTTGTACAGGCTTTCAGTGGTTTAGAATTAGAATTAATAGAAAAATTCTTACAATCATGAAACTACAGTCCCACTACTATCACATCAGCTTAATGACAGACGCAAACAGTCAGATATGTTTAGGTTCCTCCTCTTCTCCACCCTGTGAATCTCCACAGCTGCCTACAGTTGATAAGTATATCCAAATACATTCAGGGAGCAGAGAAAAACAACAAATGCTGAAGGCTGTCCACTTACAACCCATGAAATAATCAAGTTTTTTACCTTAGAAGAAAATCCCTATTGTAGTAGGGACAAGTAGAACTTAGACTTCTAAGAGACAACTAAGAGAAACACCCTCAAACAGCAGATCCTAGTATTAAAAAAAAAACTCAGGACTCCGGCAAGATGGCGGTCTAGGCAGAAGCACCACGCCGTCCCTCCACAACAAAGATCCGAAAAACTAAGCCAAACAGAGAATCAA
>NW_004444021.1:9676069-9682657 GCF_000243295.1 Trichechus manatus latirostris | reverse complement strand
GCTGAGTGAAAACAGACACCAAAGAGTACATAAGATTCCATTTATATGAAGTTGTACAAAAAGAAAAAGTAAACAATGGTGAAAAACGTCATCACAGTTATTATCTTCTGGGAGTGAGGGGTAGAAGCAGGTATTGACTTAGAAGAGAACTTTCTGGAGTCATGGTAATGTTCTATTTCTTGACAGGGGTTTGGATTACACAGGTGTACTCATTTGTCAAAATCCATCAAATGGTACACTTATGATGTATGCTTTTCACTGTATGTCTATTTTACCTTAAAAATAAGAATCATAAATACGAATATAAAACTCTAGTTAATTATATGCATACTAAAATGTCTAGGGGTAAAGTGTACTGACATCTGCAACTCACTTTGAAATGCATCCAAAAAAAGAGATAGATTGATGAATGGATGGAGGTAAGGATAGCTGGATATGTAAGCAAATACAACAAAATGTTCATTGCAGAATCTAAATTGTGGGACTATGGATGTTCACTGTACAATTCTTTCAACTTTTCTGTATGTTTGAAAATTTTTCATAATAAAAGTTTAGGAAGGAGCAATTTTCCCTCCCTGAGCCCAAAAGTATCTCCCCCAAACTCTTCCAGTCCCTCTGAAATGCCGCCATTACTTATTATAAGCCTTGTTAGATAACTTCTCTGTATCTTTCTTTTGAATTGCCAATTCTGACAGTGGAAGAAGCTGCATAGGCCCGGCTCACTATTATTGACTCCCCACTGCTCACCGCCACATTGTCTTGGGATTTTTCCCTCTGGTTCCAGTCTCTACAAAAAGGTTTCAGATGAACGGATGTTTCTCCCTGGAGGGTGGAAAACAAGTGATAACGATCTAAGAATGAAAGCCAAACAAAGCACCCATCTGTGACAAGAAAAAGCAGATAATCCCCAAGGATGTCAGCAGATAACCTCTAAGAATACCAGTAGAAGGTTAACTCATCTAAGACATCATCACCTCAAGGGGAAACTACCACAAAAGATCCATAATCCTGTCCCTATAAAAGACTTTAGCCGATCTCCAGTGGGGGAGACGGGTTTTTTGGAGGGATCTATTCCCCTCCGTCTCCTATATATCGATATATAATAAACATCTTGCTGCTCACCTCACCCCTGTCTCAGAACTGGCTATTGCGGCAGGCGGCTCCAATCCGCGTTATTGCGGTAACACTACTTTCTAGATATAAGAAATCATTTTCCTTTCTCCTAAAGCATCTAACTAATGGGTTTAGATATTGTAACTCTTGAATTAGAAGTTCTGTTGGCAAACTTAGCAAAGTTGTGACTATCATAAGCAGAGAAGTGTCTGAAATTTGAGCTATGATTTTACAAAATAGAATCGTATTAGCCTTTCCTGTTAGTCTCTCAAGAAACAGTTTGTGCCTAAATAGACAAATGCTGCTATATTTATATTAATACTCAGTCTGAGGTTTTGCAAAATGTAGTTGCTGTTGAGGCACACGAAAAGCAGTTACTGATGCTGCTTATGCATAGACAAACACCTATTATGGGGGGAGGCCCATCTATCCCAGCCAAATCTCCTCTAGGCTGCACTCTAACAAACTGGAGGAGATACAGCTATGAGCCTATGACAAGAAAGAGAATGATATGCTTATGCAACAATGTATGGCCCCAATACCAGCTGGGGGACCAGAAACATTGTCTCCAAAATGGGTCTTTGGCTTATGGCATGATTTTTCAGCTTGACTTGTTTTGTAAGAAAAATGAGACAAAGTTCCCTATATTCAAGCTTTCATGTCTCTCTATCAAACTTTAAATCCCTCTAACCGGGTTCTTTTCCAGGAAAAGCTGAAGGCAAAAGTGCTTCCTGAATCCTCACCGGAGGGTCCCCTCTTAGAAGGAATAGCCCCAATAACTGCTTCGGCCTCCCCCCGCCACATAGGGAAGGTGTGGTAGAAGCTGACAGGTCAGGTCGAAGAATGATGGCAGAGTCCCCCGCAGAAAGGGCTGAGCCTGATTCTAGTCCGGCCAGCTTGAGAGAAACTGACGAAGGAAGGGAATCAAGAAGTAAGGGTCTGACTTCATCAGGCATGGTCGTCCCCCCATACACACACCCATCAGGATACTGTTTTTGGTAAGGGTACTGCCGGGGCTCGGGCAGGGCAATTTCCTGTGAGAAAAATTTCAGCCAAAGGAGGAACAATGTTAGTACATACTCCTTTCTCTACATTTGACTTGTATAATTAAAAGAATCACAATCCTCCTTATCAGAGGAACCCAAATAGGATGGCGGCGGAGTTGTTCCTTTCCATTTTCTACAGATCCTACCTGAAATGCATGTGCCTTGCAGACAACACTATTGCAAGAAGAAATACTGACACGTAGTGGCATTCCTTTCCATATTCAGCAAAAGGTGAATCCAGAAGTCTGGGCATAAGAAAGGCCTGGATGAGCCCAATCAGCCACACCGGTTAAAACTACTTTAAAACCTAGAGCACCTATTATAAACCAGAGACAATATCCCCTCCGCAAAGAAGCTTTAGAAGGGATCACATCATTGGTGCATCGATACATAAAAACTGGACTTTTAAAATTTTGCCAGTTTCCGTACAACACCCCTATTGTACCAGTGTTGAAACTGGGGACAAGAGAATATTTGTCTGTTTGAGACCTAAGAAACATCAGCCAAAAAGTAGAGGACATTCATCCGATTGTGCCAAACCCATATATTCTCTTGGTTACTATACCTGGTCAATGTGCTTGGTTTTCAGTACCAGACTTGAAAGATGCCTTCGTTTGTATTCCTCTACACCCCGAGTCTCACCCTCTATTTGCTATTGAATAAACAGATATTAAGACAGGGAATTACTGTGGGGGTACTAACTCAAACCCTGGGGCCAGCCAGGTGACCGGTGGCCTACTTTTCAAAACAGCTGGACAACATGGCTTGGGGATGGCCCCCTTGTCTTCCAGCCATGGCTGCAACATGTGACTTGTTACAGGAAGCCAAGAAATGCGCCCTTGGACAAAAGGTAATAGTAAACACACCACAAACAGTTTTGCCTCTTTTGGAATAAAAGCCGAGTCTTTTTGGCTCATGGCAGGACGGATGAGAAAATGTCAGCATATCTTGTTAGACAACTTAAACGTGGTTCTGAAGGATTTCTCCTCCCTCAATCCCACCACACTGTTGCCTGTTTCAGAAGATGCCCCCATACCTGACTGCCTAGAGATAATTGACGAAGTTTATTCTAGCAGACCAGATCTCTCAGATGTTCCCTTGACTGACCCAGAGATAGAAATGTATACGGATGGCAGTAGCTTTCTATATGAAGGATGCCACAAGGCGGGATATGCGGTGGTGACACGAACTGAGGTCTTAGAGGCAGCTCCACTTCCTGCTAGCACTTCCACTTAAAAGGCTGAACTCATAGTCCTCGGGCGGGCCCTGCAACTAGGAATAAGAAGACGCATAACTGTGTATACTGATAATAAATATGCCCATCTTGTCCTTCACTCACATGGTGCCTTGTAGAAAAAAAGGGAACTTCTGAATCTGCCAACAAAGAAATAAAACATGTACCAGAAATCCTAGAACTCCTGAAGGCAATCAGTGATCCCCTTCAGGTGGCAGTGGTATAATGCCCTGGACACCTGGAAATTTTAAATATCTGCTTATTTTTGTGGATACCTACTCAGGGTGGGTAGAGGCTTTCCTTGGTTGAACTGAACGAGCCCAAGAAGTGACTAAGGTGTTACTCAAAGAAATCATACCCTGTTTTGATCTTCCAATCTCAGTACAGAGTGACAACAGGGGAGATTTTACGGCAACAGTCACCCAAGAAGTCAATACGGTTTTAGATATAAATTGGAAAGTACACTCAGCCTAGAGACCACAATCGACTGGAGAGACCAAAAAGATGGACCATACTCTGAAAACGGCCTCGGTGAAACTTTGCCAGGAACCAAGCTCCACTTAGATACAAGTTTTCCCCATTGTCCTGCTCAGAATCTGGGTAGCCCCTCGAAGTGGGCTCAAATTGAGCCCTTACAAATTAATATATGGGAGACCATTCCTGAAAAAGTCGATTTTCCCCACCTCGGTGATGATCGAGGTAGAGAAAAGAGACTAGGTCCGTTCTCTGTCATAAACACTGTTAATCAGTATGCTTCTTCTCGTTTGTCTTTTCCTTCTGACACTTCCCTCCACAAGGTTCCAACCCAGAGATCGGAGATTGGGTCCTGCTGAAGGCCTGGAAGAATCAGACCCAGAAGACCAACTAGCCTCTCAGTGGGAGGGACCTTTTGAAGTTCTCCCGACCACTCACTCTCTGAAATTAGCAAGAGTAGCTGCGTGGGTGCATCATTCGAGAGTAAAAGCAGCCCCACCAGAAGAAGAGAAAAAAATAGAAAACAAAGAGCCACCATACTCTTGTACTCAAATTTAAGGCCTGAAGTACTAGTTCAAGAAGCCTACAGCACAATGATTTTGACCTTATTTCTCTCTATCTTTCTATGTTTCCAGGAGACCTGGACAGAAAAGGTGCCAGTGATCCTACAGGCAAAGGGGACACTGACCCTGAAAGCTGGGGACACTCTGACCCTCCCGTGTGTAGTCTCAACACTAACTCCAGGAGGTCCAGTTAAGTGGGCCATAAAAGAGCCTGAAAGAGGAACCTTAAAGAATAGTGGTTATTCTAGTATGTTTTTGTGTTCCCTGTTTTATGAAAATATTGGCAGGAGGAACTACAAAAACCCTTAAGGTGAGAGAAATGTTTACCCTGGTAAGTCGAGACACCCCGTTTCCGGGCTCAGGGGATGCACATCATCTAATTCCCCGGGATGCAGCCGATTTCCACTCTAACTCACCCCCCGCCCATAGCCCCTAGTCAATATTGGGAGGTTTCTCACCCTAGCTGATGCCACTAACAGCAGGAAGTAGCCAGAAAAGAGGCGACGCCCTGTTTCCCAAGATTGAGAAACTTCCAATAAAAGGGGGGATTGGAAGAGGCTGCATTTACTCCCCACTGCTAACCGCCACATTGTCTCCTGATTTTTCCCTCCGGTTCCAGTCTCTACAAAAAGGTTTAAGATTAACCTATGTTTCTCCCTGGAGGGTGGAAAACAAGTGCTAATGATCTAAGAATGAAAAACCAAACAAAGCACCCATCTGTGACAAGAAAAAGCAGATAATCTCCAAGGATGTCAGCAGATAACCTCTAAGAATACCAGTAGAAGGTTAACTCATCTAAGACATCATCACCTCGGGGGAAACTACCACAAAAGATCCATAATCCTGCCCCTATAAAAGCCTTCAGTCGATCTCCAGTGGGGGAGACGGGTTTTTTGGAGGAATCTATTCCCCTCTGTCTCCTACATATTGATATATAATAAATATCTTGCTGCTCACCTCACCCCATCTCAGAATTGGCTATTGCGGCAGGCAGCTCCAATCCACATTATTGTGGTAACAACAGGATGTAAGAAAATGTTGAGATGATAGAAGAAACTATAATTAAGCAATTATTTATATACCTGGTACTATGCTATGATCTTTACATATATTATCTCATTTAATCCTCAAGAGGACTCTGCAAATTAAGTATTATTTGGGGTGTCAAGACCATTTTTTTAGTAACAGTGGCTCTTTGAGTTGTAGGTAACTTAAAAGAAAACAGAAATTAGTGTTTCACACACCACCACAGATTTTATTAATGTCTTGATGTCACTGGGGCAGTGAGAGTAAAGATATCAAAAAAGCTCCCAAATAAACATACTCAAGAATCGTTTAAGAAAGAGAAAAACACGTCCCTCATCTTTCCATCATAATCCAATCCCTTATCTTAGGTAAGGCATATGTTAGGAGGCCCTTTTCTGTTTTCAGATGAGCCTCCTCATCCAACCATTTAACTTAATATCTTGGTACTTAGTTGTCTTAGTCATCTAGTGCTACTATAACAGAAATACCACAAGTGGATGGTTTTAACAAAGAGAAGTTGATTTCCTTACAGTAAAGTAGGCTAAAAGTCCAAATTCAGGGTATCAGCTCCAGGAGAAGGCTTTCTCTCGGCCTTCTCATCAGTGTTCCCCCAGACTAGGAGCTTCTCAGCACAGGGACCCCTGTCCAAAGGACACACTCTGCTCCCGGCACTGCTCTCTTGATGGTATGAGGTCCCCAACTCTCTGCTTGCTTCCCTTTCCTTTTATCTCTTGAGAGATAAAAGGTAGTACAGGTCACACCCCAGGGAAACTCCCTTTACATTGGATTAGGGATATGACCTGGGTAAAGGTGGTGTTACAATCCCACCCTAATCCTCTTTAACATAAAATTACAATCACAAAATCGAGGCCAATCACACAATTCTGGGAATCATAGCCCAGCCAAATTGATACACACATTTTTTGGGGGACATAATTCAAACCATGACATTGGTGATCATAGTCAAGCTTAGTACTAAGCCCAAAAACCAAACTCATTGCCATCCAGTCGATTCCGATTCATAGCAACCCTATAGTACAGAGTAGAACTGCCCCATAGGGTTTCCAAGGAGCAGCTGGTGGATTTGAACTGCTGACCTTTTGGTTAGGAGCCAAATACTTAACCACTGCAC
>NW_004444021.1:9673370-9675969 GCF_000243295.1 Trichechus manatus latirostris | reverse complement strand
AGTAGAACTGCCCCATAGGGTTTCCAAGGAGCAGCTGGTGGATTTGAACTGCTGACCTTTTGGTTAGGAGCCAAATACTTAACCACTGCACCACCAGGGCCCCAGAAGCATAGTATTAATCATTAAAAATGTCAGAATTACAATCAGAAAACCTATTTTCTCTCTATCTATACCTCAAATCACAGAAAACTACAACTGGCTCCAAGCAAAGGTGTCTCCAACTGGGAGCAAAGGCAATAGGGGCAGAATTATTATGCAAATGGCAAGAATATGGTTTGGGATGTAAAATATCATATCCTTGGTTTTAATCCCAGAAAATTGGAGTAAGGAAAAATTATAACGTCCATAGCTGTCTATTAGGTTATCTAGCATAGTTCATTCCATTTTAACAATATACTCTTTAAGCTTATCAGTAGGTATCATTATCCTGATATTTACAGAAAAATCAACAAGGTTCTGAGAGCTTATGTAACTTACCCAGAGTTACACAGCTAAAGAGTGGTGGAACCAAACTCAAACACAGAACTGTTTAATTTTTTTAAATATGTTCTTCCTCTGCAGCAAGTTCCCATTTATACTTAGCGTGAATTGGTTTATTAGATCACTTCCAGACATGTAGCTGAACACTGAGCACTGATGAGAACGGCAGATTTCACATGAGAGGGGATAATACTGGCATACACCCAGCAATGGCAGGACTGGATGGGGCGTCAAGAGGGCAAGTAGCACCATGAAAGCGAAAGCATCATGAGAGGTCAAAAGTCCATAGAAAGGAAAAGAGGAAGGCATCAAAAATAAACTTCACTCATTTCGCAATTTGTCAACCCTATACAGTATTCCAACAGGTTAATTCCATAATAGACAAAAGATTGCCATATATCATGGTTGGCTGAGGAGAGTCTTGGTTTATGCCTGTTATCTCTGAATAACTACTAATAAAAAGTTTTGTTTGGATTATAAATTAAATGTCACCCTATTTAGAAAGGAAAGGTGTATATTGACAAATGATGCATTAGAAAAAATATATCTTATGAGAAGAAACCTTTTTAATTTGGGTGTAATTGTAATTAAATGGTAGACAAAAGTGATTGTACAACTCCCATTTTAGTAGGCTTGAAGTTAACTTTCTGGTTTATTATTTCGAAAATCAATCAATACAATCAGGATGACTATTTTAAAGAGAAGCTTTGAATTAACAGAAATTTTGTTATTCTCTTTTCCAAAAGTGGTCTCTCTAGTCTAGGCAGATTGCCCAGATTGCCAGGTAATTGCTCTCTATCACACTTACATTATTATATAAATGTCTACTCCATATTCACTATAAATTTTCATTTATGCTTCCAAATATGAAAGGAAATCTGTTCAGAGAATGGGAAACCATCTACTTTGGTTCTTAAATTTTAGCCCCCAATTTACTTCTCATTTATGTCTCATTTTATATATGCAGGGAAATAAATGGGCACCATATTGTAAAGATGAAATGGGTTAAAGAGACTCTCATTTAACTTCCTGCAAAAGCTAAATAACATTTCTAGGTTTGCTGAGATATTTACATAGTGACAGTTTATTATAAGTCGTTTTATCTCTGTGAAACTGCTACAAAATGTGTGTTATCTGCATCAGGCTAAAGGATTCCTTCGGCGGAGTTTAATTTAAATACTGATTATGTATATCAAGTCATTGATAAGACTGGTAAAGGGAAGAGAGAAACTTGGGTGCATATCTCCCTTGGAGATCTCTGTAAGAACTGGAGCCTGTCCTGTCCCCGTCATGGATTTCCTATGTAACCTGGAACTAGTCATCTCACTTCTCTATACCTCAGTGTCCTTGCCTGTTGAATTAAGATTTGGGGTTTAAGATCTTTTCCAGATATAAAACTCTAGAAAACAATATAATAATCTGACTGCTGTTAGATAAATTTCATTCAGATATCTTAAGCCTTTTGAATCCTAAGCAAGAAAAATAAGTATAACTTTAGGACTTACTGAATGCTTAGCGTGTGACAAGAACTGTGCCAGGTTCTTTCCTTATGTGGTAGATTCTAATGCTTAAAACAACCCTGTGAAGCAGCTGAGGAGAAATGACATACCTAGGATAAGATACTGAAGAGGAAATAGACCAGAGAGAGTTAGAAAATTGCCCAAGGTCATACAGTTATTAAGTGGCAGCACCAAGCATCAAGCCCAGGCCCCTCTGATTTCAAAGCCCATGGTAGTAATTAATTTGGCATCCTCCTCATAAATCCTCTGGGAGAACTGTGGTCTATTGCTCCGATACTAAATAACTGTATAAACTCTGATAAGTCGTTTCCACTAGGGTCCCAGTTTTCTGATTTTTAAGTGGCAGGCACAGCTAGATGGTGTCCAAGGTCTAACGATTTCTTATTCTATATCATTTATTTATTTATATTATATTATATTATAATATATTTATATATATTTATATTATTATATTATAATATATTTATAAATATATATATATAATATATAAAATATAGATACAGAAATGACTGTTTTGTTGTTAAGATAATGTATACTCTTATTTTCTTTCTTTCATGGTTAAGGTTTTTTTGTTTTTTTAAGAAAAGTTAAATATTCTT
>NW_004444021.1:9654839-9673270 GCF_000243295.1 Trichechus manatus latirostris | reverse complement strand
TCATTATTTATTCTATATCATTTAAACGTCTATTGTGTCTAATCTCGAGTTCTTTTATGTTACCCAGAAAATAATGTGTTAAGAAATTGCGTCATTCACGGCATTATCGCAATAATCCAAGCCAAAAAAAAATTATGGTAGCTCAAATTGGTTTATAGTGAAGACAGAGGAAGAGTGGGCCATTTGAAAGATATTTAGGAAATGAAATCTATAGAACTTAGTTATGGATTGGATATAAAGTATGAGAGAAATGGGAGGACAATCCCTCAGTTTCTGGCCTTCATAATAGGGTCATAGTGGTGGGAGTCACAATAGGCCATGAGTTATTTGGTAAGGGGACTAGAGTATTTGGGATAGACCTAATTTCCAATTTTCTAGTTTAAATAATTTTATCCAAAATAACATTTCCTCCTGGTCTTTCACAGTGAGATAACAGGTCTTGTCTAAAATCACCCTATGCAACTCTATGAGGTTGGCAAAGTTTTATGGAGTAGAGGGATAGGACTTAGCTGCTAAACAAAAGGTCAACTGTTTGAACCCACCAGTAGCTCAGCGGGAGAAAGATGTAGCAGTCTGCTTTTGTAAAGATTCCAGCCTTGGAAACTCCATAGTGCAGTTCTACCCTGTCCTATAAGGTCGTTAGGAGTCGAAATTGACTCGACAGCATACAACAATAGATAGGAGAAGCCTATAAAATAAAAAGAAAAATAATGGTATCTGAATCCTTTCTTCTCAATCTAAACACATGGTTATTATGTAGATGGTCAAAGATCCAGGATCTAAACCCTGCGCCTGGTTCATGTCTGTCAATCTAGGCTTGCTCATGACTCAACCATATTCACGTGCAGAGTGTGGGTTCTATTGGTTTTTGAGAGCCCCACCACCTGGCTGTGGTGAAGAAACGGATTACAGTTTCATTAGTGACAGGCACTTACTGATGCTTCCCTTTTCTTTCACAGCTCAGCCTAAATGTTTACAGATTTCACTTTATAACCTTATATCTGTTTCTATGCGAAGATGTACTATTGAGGAATATGCAAGAGGAATTAGACAGCTGGCATGCTATGACTCTGAAAGCAGGAAAAAATCTCGTAATAATACTAACGCTGGCAAAAACCTAAGCATCTATTTCAAAATTTCTCCGTCAAAATTCCCATGAGCATTTTTTCTTCAATTTCATCCTGTTATTACGTCTTTATTTGGGCCAGACATAATATGAGAATTAATATTCAAACTTAGCAGCTGCCTAAGAAGGAAGGAAGATTTCATTCTGTATAATTCTACAGCTGCTGTAATTGCTGCTACAGCAGTTCATCGTTTCTGGGTTTCAGCAAAATAAAGATCCAATACATGAGTCATTGTCTGTTAGTCTTCAAATGACGTTTTTGATGGTATCTAGTGAATATTTTTTAATTACGCAGTCATGCATCACTTAACGTACACAATGCGTTCTGTGAAATAGGATGCTATGTGATTTGGACATTGTACCTATGCCATATTATGAATGAAAGTCCTTTCAGGCATTCATTTCAAGAATAAGGTTTCATCCATGTTAAAAATTTTCTAGGGCAAATAACCTCCCTCTACGATTAGTTTATCTAAAGTTTCAACAAATTCTTCTGCTGCCTTCCCATCAGCACTCACAGACTCACCACTCATTTTCACATAATGCAGCGGAAAAATGTTGTTTGAAGCGCTTAAACCAGCCAGGGCTAGCACTAAACTTGATATTGCAGTCTGGTTCTACTTTTTGTTTAAGCATCTAGAACAAGCTTCGTGCCTTAGCAGTGACTGTCAATGTGCTGAGAGGGATTTGCTTTGGGTTTGGTCCTCAAGCCACATAATTAGCAATTTCTTCATATCTGATACAGGTCCCTCTCGAATTTTCACTAGCCTCGTAGCTTTCACTGGAGCCTATCCTTTAACAGCTTGGAGAATTTTTTCTTTGTTTTTGAGGATCATAGTGATTGTCAAGTGTGACATGCCTAAATCTGCTATGTTCATTCTCCAGTCGGGATTTCTGAACTCCGTTGTAACCTTTTGGGACCACGGACTTTATGCGGAGCATGACTGTACATTTTTTTAGAAGTTGCTGCCAGGCAGATCCTGGTGGCCTACAGTTCTCTAGAACATTGAAAGGGCACATTAACAACAGCAGTAAGAAAGAGCACATAATGTTAATACACAGTGTCATCCATTCAGATAAATCATTTTTTCCCAAATGTATGTAAGTTATGTCTTACCTTCATGATTTTTGCAGTAGTCATATATGCTTCTATTATTATTTAATTTTTCTTTAAGTTGACTCAATATATTTTATTTAATACATTTATTCATAAATAAAATTATACCACTATAACTTAAATGGAAAATGAGTCTTTTTCAAATATGCACTAAGATAATTGTATAGCTACTTGTGATCAGCGGCTTTCAAAGATGGCCCTCAATGATCCCTGCCTTCTGGTATCCACACACTTTCGATGTTTTAGAGAACTGTAGGAATATTACAACTGTATCTGAGGTTTGCTTTGAGGATTAAAGAAGTTAATTCAGATAAGGAACCTAAAACAATGCCTTACATATACTAATCCCTCAATAAATGTTAGTTTTAGTCTTATCTTTATTTCGTGTACCACTAGTAATACACTTTATTTTGGAAGAAAAAAAAAAAGAACAGGATAGGGAATGAAGAATTACAAGAGACCACAGTTAAGACAATTCCAGAAATTGAAAAAGTATAAATTACATTTTAAATATAAATGAATAGCATCAAAACCAAACAAACATAGTTTTACTGTATCATTACATTTTGTTTACTGGATGAAAACCTTTGTTCAAAACTTAGTTCTGAATATCCTTCCTCTGAAAATCCCCATGTTCTTACTTCCTTCTAGTCTTTGCTCAAATGTCACCTTCTCAGTGAAGCTTTCCCAGACACTATCTGAAATTGCAACCCATCCTATTATATTTCATATCCTCCTTCCTTATTTTGTTTTTCTTTATAGCCCTTATCCCTGTTTACACACACACACACACACACACACGCATATACACACACAATATGTTTATTAGTATTTTTGTATATCAGCAAGAATGTAAGGTCCCTGAGGAAAGAGATTTCTGCTGCTTTGCTCACTGTTAACTGTGTTCACAAGAACAGTGCCTGGCATGCAGTAAGCACTCATTTAATATTTGTTAAATTTCTATATGAATTTTTAGTAGTAAATCTTATTTGTTTGCGAAAAAAAATCGTGATACACATATTCTCACCATTTCCCTAAAGAATCACAACTACATAAACCTTAGAAAATGTTTTTCTAGAATTTCAAGATCTAGTACATAATATTTTACTTAGAATTACTCATAAATTTTTATTAAGCCTCTCATCTGACATGTGTGGGCTCAGAGCCTGTGGACAACTTTTCATTGTATTAGATACACTGTATTCCTCTGCCACAGATTACATTGCTAGGATCACCCATGGGGGCAGGCATTAAAATAAATCTATATAAATGTTTGATTATGGCCAGCTTCCATTTCTGTCCTACTAAATACATACTTTTATACAGTAAAGAAAAAGTATTACAACCACACACTTCACTAATAATCACCATTGATTCTTCTGGGTTCCTTGCTTGCCAGTAACATCATTTTTCAACCTGGTATAGTAGTGCTCCTAGTAACTAAGCCTTCTCCTAAAAACCCACTGTTATTTTTCTAGGAAGTAATCTTTCAAAAGTATAACTATTTAAATTTCTACCCAGCTTAGTACCAAGGGGATCTGTTTTGTGTTTATTTAAAAGGAATTTCTTATTCTGCAGAAAAATGTTTAATGAGGACTTAAACCCTTTTTGGGGGGAGTCTGAAAAGCAAATTTTCTCGTAGAATGTTACTGATGAAAATCCATTTTAATACATAGATAAGTGGTGGTTTGCATGGGTGGGTTAGGGAAAATGATTCCAAGACAAATGGTCCTGAATGGAACGGGTTAGAAGAATGATTGTGTTTTTGCAATGAAAAATCATTTCTAATACGATAATAGATACAATTTAGGGAGCACTTAGTAGCCCTGGTGGTGCAGTGGTTAAGAGCTATGGCTGCTAATCAAAAGGTCAGCAATTTGAATCCACCAGCCGCTCCTTGGAAACCCTATGGGGCAGTTCTACTCTTTCCTATAGGGTTGCTATGAGTCGGAACTGACTCGACGGTAACAGGTTTGGGTTTTTATTGGTTTAGTATGTGCCAGGTACTTCACGTATGTTTACTTATGTACCACACACAATATCCTGTGAGATGGGTCTTATTATTCCCACTTTATAATCTTGCCAAAATCACACAGTCAAATATAATAGCAAGACTCCAACTCAAGTTTTCTTGACTCTAAAACAAGTTTCCCTTAGGCACTCCACTCTGCTGATTCCATTGTCAAAATACAACAAATAATTCTAAAATAGCTAAGGACAGACTTGCTTACACAAAGTACAATGCATGACTGTGCTGTTACTAGAAAGATACGGAGCAAAGAGTTCTCCACTAAGTAAAATCTTTTCTGGGTCTTACGTAATGGAGGCTGCCACATTCCAAGCAAAATCAGTCTTGAATTTGGGCACCATTTCAATCAGCTGCTTTGATATTTTGCAAAAGGCAGAGGCTCTTCGTTTGTAGTGACCGTGTCCTCACCATGGTGCTCTCAGACTTTGGATATGATTTTTACCAGTTAAATTCTGTCTGGGTTTCCCTCTCATTCTACTTCCTAGTAGTATCTTCCTTTGTACTTCCCTCTCCTATTCCTTTCTAATTTTAACATTTATGAAGCCAGAGACAGTTGCAGTAGAAACAAAGAATTAGTTTTTAAAGCACATTTGAAGTGGGACTAATTATTTCACATCACATGTTTATCAGTTAAGAGTAATACAATATAAGGCAGGTGAACATTTTGTTTGGCATGGCAAATCCCATCTGCAAGTGGACCATAAATTAAATGCACAGTTCTTATTAACAACACAGGTTTGTGAGGGTAAGAATTTACACCTGCAAAGAAACACTCCTTCTAAAGGATTTCTACCCACCACAGAGACTGGTGTACGATTGTCAATGAGTTCTAGCAGGCTTTATCACGAAGAAGGCTGAGGTCTCACAGCACAGACAGGCTATGGAAGCGAGGAATCTAGGCTCAAAGCAGAAAGAGCCAAGTTGGCCAAAGTGCTGGCCCCTGGCAGTGGCCAGGAATCCAGCATTCAGATAGTGCTCAAAGGAATACGGTATCTACACTCAGAATTGGAGTGTAAATTGAATTGCTCCAATAAGTTTTACCTGACCCTCCTTCATGTTTTCCATAAAATCAGGTTCTTTTCTCATCATAGAAATTATCACAGTCAAATTAATAATAATAATAACACTACCAACAACAACATTAATTAAGAACTTACTATGTGCCATGTGAAGGCCTGGTGGCGCAGTGGTTAAGAGCTCAGCTGTAACCAAAAGGTCAGCAGTTCAAATCCACCAGCTCTTCCTTGGAGATCCCGCGGGGCAGTTCTACTTTGCCCTATAGGGTCTTTATGAGTCGGAACCAACTTCACGACAGGGGGTTTGGTTTTTATATGTGCCATGTACTTTCACTACATGGATTATCTCATTGGAGGGTTATAAGAGACCTCTGAAGTAAGTAAGGATAATATCTCATTTTACAGATAGGGAAACCAAAGAAGTTTGTCTATGTTTACACAGCGCGAAAGAAACAAAGCTAGAATTTTAACTGACATTGTCTGACTCCAGAGTCAAGTAGTATACTATACTATATTATACTTATTTACCTGACTCACCATCATATTCCTTGTTGTTGTTGTTAGCTGACACCGAGTTGATTCCAACTCATGGCGGCCCCAAGTGTGCAGAGTAGAACTGCTCTATAAGGTTTTGAAGGCTTTGATCTTTCAGAAGCAGATCACCAGGACTGTCTTCCAAGGTGCCTTTCTTTGGGTTCAAACTACCAGCCTTCTAGCTAGTAGTCGAGCACTTGCCTGTTTTTGCCACCTAGGGATCCATTATATTCATAATATCTAGCCAGTAGCTTCATAGGAACTCAATAGATATTAACTGAACACTTTAATGAGAAAGATAGCATCTGGACCACAAAATGGTTTATCAAACATGTTAGTATGCCAAAAGTCTTTAAATAGAAAGTGTCAAAACTTTGCTCCTTTAACTTAAGTCCACTAAAGAGTAAGAAGAAAAAAGGCTAAGCATATGGCAAAATAATATATACAGGGACCATCCTTTAAATCAGAGGTCAGCAAACATTTTCTGTAAAGGATCAGATAGTAAATATTTTAGGCTTTGCAGGTAATATATGTTTCTGCCACAACTACTCAATTCTGACATTGTAGGGAGAAAGTAGCCATAGACAATACATAAATGAATGACCATGGCAGTGTTTCAATATAACTTTATTTATGGGCACTAAAATTTTAATTTCATATACTATTTACAGGTCTTGAAAATTCTTTTTCTTTTGATTTTTTCAACCATTTAAAAATGTACATTCCACCCTTAGCTCTTGTACCTTATGTACACAAATCAGGCAGTGGTCTGGAATTGGCCCACAGGCAGTAGTTTGCTGACCCCCTGCTCTAAACCACTCTTGTAGTCTCCTTAACAAAGAGTGAGATTTTAAACAGAAAGAAGATGTGATTCCAAACTGAATGAGATTCCCCCAAATGTGCTGTGAGGTTTTGTTTTTTTGTTTTTGTGAAATTATATACAAGAAGTAGAGCAATTTAAACATCACAGTTGTGACAGATGAACAAGCAAAGAACACTGAGATAGTAAGAACTGGAGGAAGAATTCTATTATCCAGTTAACTAGAAAGAATTATGTAATTTATAAGATAATGAGAGAGACAAGAGGACATTTATTTTAAGCACTGGAAATGGTTAGAAAGATAACATTAGTCACCTAAAGTCTAACTATATCTCCTTCAGCTATGATGGCATTAAATGAAATCTTAAAATGAGCTGATTCAAATGCTTCATGCGCAATAGTTAAATGTACCTAAAATAGTTTAAATGCACATAAAAATAGTTAGAAGATAGAGCTGCGTGTTCTATTTCCCAACAATACCTTCAGTTTCTGCCATATCATATTTGTTTTTCTCTTTTCAAAAGAATTTCTGCACCCAGACTGCTGGGTGGTGCTAGAGACAATCGCACAATCCTGCAGGCAGAACAGAAGCAAAATCTGTTATTCCTCCACGGCTACATCCTTCTCCCTGTCCTCACAAAAGCTATACAAAGAGTTCTCCACCCTTCTCAGGAGCAGACCCCAACCCCATCCCTCAGCTGGTGACCTTGTTTCTGTTTCACAGAGAAAATTGAAGCCTACAACTTCCTGTCCTCTTAGTGACAAGCATCAGGATCTCCTTTCACTGGTACTTTCAAGTCTCAGAGGCCGAAATGTCCTTTTGTCTTGTTTCAGGCCAGTCCCTACGCCTGTGACCATGATCCCATCTGCAGTCCCCCACCTCATCTGGAACAGAACTTGTTCTATCTATTACACCCTCTCTCCTCTGTCTTTTCAAATGCCCCCTCATTACCTGTGCTTTCTCCACAGACTATATGCGCATTTGGCTCTTTCTTGTGTTAAAACAAATACATAAACCCCAATCATCTCCAACCCTTACTGGTCCCCACAGCCCATCATGGCACAAAAACATCTCAGGCAAATGCCCCCACTAAACTTTCATCCCTTGCATTAAATGTGTGATTTTATTGCTATATTAATGTAACATTGAAAACATAATCCTTATACTTTTAACTCCTCAAAAGTCTAGCTATGCTATTTTTAATTTCATTAAATAATTTAAAACTAAAAATACAGTTTTGATGTGGTCTTTATGAAATCTCTGATTAAATGGCATGCAATGAAAATGCATTAAGTAAACTTCTATATGTTTAAGAAAATTTTGGGTTTAAGTTGATCCAAATTTGGATCACACTAGTTTTACCTTAAGAGATAGTCAATCACTCATAACTCCAGTGCTTTAAAAACAAATAAAAACACGTGAATTTATTCTCTTTTTTTAGAATTCCTCATTTTCGCCTGCTTTTTAAGTAATAATTATAATTTACTCTAAATGTAGGAAGTGAAAGTTTTCTATACTCTTATCCACCACAACAACTATTATAATTGCCACTAATCCTCCCAGACCTTCATCCATATACAATATCTATGTGGATGTATATGTGCGTGTAGCCTAGTTACAAAGTCTAATTATTTCTTCTCAGTTCTCATTATATCTGACCTTTTCTTAACACTTGGAGCCCTGGTGGCACAGAGGTTAATTGCTCGACTGCAAACCAAAAGGTTGGTAGTTTGAATCCACCAGCCACTCCCCAGGAAAAAGGTATGACAGTCTGCCTCTGTAATGGTTTACAAGCTTGGAAACCCTATGGGGCAGTTCTACTCTATCCTATAGGGTTACTGTGAGTCAGGATCAACTGGAGGGCAATGGTCTTAACACTTGACACAATTGATTACTCCTTCTACTCTGTCCTATAGGGTCATTATGAGTCAGAATTGACAGCAATGTGTTTGGTTTTTTTTTAGTTTTTCTTCTTGAAATTCTCACTTCTCTTATTCAATGACACTGATCTTAAAAATATATATTCAATTCCTTTCCTTTACTCCATATTTCAAACTGTGACCAAAATCTGCTGATTCTTCCTTCTATTTGTCTTACACACCACAATGTGCTTAGACCACCATTATATGTCAGCTAGACAAATACATTAGTCTTCTAACTAGTCTACCTGCCTCTTTCTTGTTTCTCTCTAATATATATCTCATACTGCCACCAGTATAATATTTTTCCAATGAAATATGATCATGTCACTTCCCCAACTGAAGCCCTCTGGGATGAAATTCGAACTCTGCAACATGAAATATGAGACCCTAAATGATCTGGTACCTGTCTAACTTTTCATTCTTAACCCTTTTACCAAGTCACATCTTCATGCGGCAGTACTAAACTATGTGTAGCTCCTTGAATTTGCCTTTGATTATCATGCTCCCTCTGCCTGGATTACTACCATCACACACTCTAAACCCAAACCCGTTGCCGTTGAGTCAATTCTAATCTCTAGAGCCTGTTTAATAAACATCTTTCAACACCAACTTTAAGCATTACCATTTTGGTGAAGACTTTGTTTTTCCCTAAGCCTTCAGGTAAAAGTTACCCCTCCTGTTTTGTAGTTTCATGTATTTATTCATTTTTAGGCCTAACTACACCTAGTGTGGCCTATAAACTACTTGAAGGAAGAGACTGAGATTGAGCTGTTGCTATATTCCTAGCTCAATGATTTTTTTGAGCGAAACCGAAGTCTGCTAGTCTTTCCCATAATCCAAACCAAAACCCAAACCCATTGCCCTCAAGTTGATTCCGACTCATAGTGACCCTATTGGACAGAGTAGAACTGCCCCATTGGGTTTCCAAGGATTGGCTGCTGGATTCGAACTGCCAACACTTTGGTTAGTGGCCGTGCTCTTAACTACTGCGCCACCAGGGCTCCAATCTTTCCCATAATGGAGACCATTTATTGAGCCTCTAGTATGATTTAGACATTATTCTAGACACTTTATATACATGATTTCATCTAGTTGTCACAATAATTCTATCCAGAAGTGATTATAATAACCATTTTGTAAAATGAAAAACTAAGGACTTGGATAGTCTAAGTTACTCATCCAAAGTTATCCAGCTAGTAAAATGTGGAGCCAGAACTTAAATTCAGGTATGGAAGCTTCAACACCTGTGTTTCTTGTCCCACAAGTTGCTCTGACTTAGCATTTGGTAATGTTCTAATTTATTCTTTCCATGTAATTTATCCCTAATTTATACCCCATCCTCAATTAGAGATAATGAATCACATTCTCTTCTTCCGTCTTGAGAGATTACTAACAAATGGTTCAATATTACAACATTTCTTTCTACCTGGATTCTAAATCTGTCTACTTGGAAATCAAGAAAGATGTTACCTTTTTTACACTACCAATATTGTAGATGGTTTTACCCACTCTTAGAAGAAAATATGAAGCCAATGACTTCTGGGAGAATTCCCATAAAGACAAGCTCCTGTAAGTGCATCCTGGCCACTCCATATGCTTTTGCAGATGTGAAGGAAATGGGCCTTCACACTGGCCCACTAATTATGTACTCCATTCTACCAAGCAGTAACATGTAAATTTACTAAGTTATATGTTAGCTTTGTTGTTC
Source organism: Trichechus manatus latirostris (assembly GCF_000243295.1). Taxonomy (NCBI): domain Eukaryota; kingdom Metazoa; phylum Chordata; class Mammalia; order Sirenia; family Trichechidae; genus Trichechus; species Trichechus manatus. Next base: position 9,662,997 of record NW_004444021.1, on the reverse strand, counting down.
CTATAAAGTCTGATATTATTATAAAAGAAGTTTCCAAGTTTTATGTATAATTGTTATGTTCTATACATGTCCTATCTTGGTCCTAATTTGTTAGCTATTGTCTTACCAGAACGGTAGCTAAGTGGCTGGTAAATGGAATATTTATTCCACTCATGTCATAATTTCAGACATTTTGAGGTTTGGATATAAATTTGAAGGCACAGAAACCTATCTTTACTTGAAGCCACAGAAACCTATCTTTACAAACTTCTTGGTGGTTGATTGATGTTGACAAAGTATAATTTCTCTAAAATTATGTATTAGCTCATCATTCTTTCTATTCTGTTTAAATCGTTCATGATATGTCTGTACCTCTCAACTTTCATCATGAACCTTAATACTCCAGTGTGGACATTAAACTTATTTATCTTTGTGGTGCCAAGAGAAAGATTAAAGACGTATTTATATATTTTTTTTTTTTCTTAAAAGATTTTTTTTTTTAATTGTACTTGAGGTGAAGGTTTATAGAACAAATAGTTTCTCATTAAACAGTCAGTACACATATTGTTTTATGACGTCGGTTAACAACCCCACGACATGTCAACCCTCTCCCTTCTCGACCTTTTTTTTTGATGAAAATATACGTAGCTAAAGATACAACATTTCAAAAATTTCTACGTGCACAGTTCAGTGATTACGTTCTTCCAGTTGTGCTGCTATTCTCACTTTAGATGAAGGTTTACAGAACAAAATAGTTTCTCATTAAACAGTTAGTACACATGTTGCCCTCTGACAATGGTTAACAACCCTACTATATGTCAACACTGTCCTTACTCAACCTTGGGTTCCCTATCACCAGCTTTCCTGTCCCCTTCTGCCTTCTAGTCCTTGTCCTTGGACTGCTGGGCCTCATTAATCCTGTTATGTTTTATGAGGTTGTAAAGATGTATTTATATTTGCAAATGGGAATTGCATATAGAATTTTTTATTTCCTACGATGGACAGTGATAACAATATTGCAAGAGAATGCCAGTTATGAACTAAGCATAAAATATATTCAATGCACTGGGCACTGAAACAATCCATTTTATTGATAAATATACAGTAGAACAATATTGTTAAAATATAAAATTAAAAGGAAATTAACAATATTTCTCTTATTCATAACAGAGAAGTTAAATATGCTATATGTGAATAAAAAGTTTAAAGCATAATATAAACTGTGTAGTGGAGAAAGGAAGAATGTCACCACCAGACCTGGCAGATATAGTCAAGGCTCAGCTGCTAAACAAAAGGTTGGCAGTTTAAATCCACCAGTTGATCCTTGGAAACCCTTTGGGGAAGTTCTACTCTGTCCTACAGGGTTGCTATGAGTTGAGTCAACTTGATGGCAATGGGTTTTGTGAAACACTGGTTGTTTATATGTAAAGTTGCTTCTTTGCCTCGGAAACAGCCATTTCATTTCTGAAAGGCAATATATTTTGCCAGAAAAATCTATTTCTTATTGTTGATTTATAGGAATTATTAAAAATGTCATATCCTTAAAAAATGTGCTTCAATATTTGCTGAATAATTTCTTCTGTGCATTTGACTTTTTATCCAGTACATTACATATACAACATTATTTAGCAAATACCTCCTCTGTGTCTGGAATTTCTAAACCAATGATTCTGCACCCTTCCAACTCCTTTATATGTCAAGTTCTAAGTTTCTTTGTTGTTGGATGATCATCATCTTCATAAAACAAAGAGAATCAAAACACCCTTGAGTTTAAAACATCAGGGTCAAAATATCCTGCTTTAGTCAACCACTGTGCAAGGGACTGAACTCACTACCTATTTTAAATCTCACGATTTCAGAGCTTTCCAGTGTTGTTAGAGGTTGAGGGTAAAGGATTTTGGGAGCTGACTATCACACAAAGAAAGAAGCAACCCTACATGTTGCCTAGGTACTCTAGAATCATCTGCCACTTTCTATTTGACTAAGCAAGAAATTCTGAGCTCTAACAAGAATTTGAAATAAACTAACTTTAAAATCCAAGACTGCAGTCTCAAGTGACTTCTTTATGCTAGTCTAGTTCATGACTTTCATTTAGCTTCTACCAGCAAATAGTATTTATAGATCAAGAATTTTGGAGAGAGCTTTCTTAGTTGATGGTACAACCAAATTCTGCTTTTTAGAGACCCAGCTCTATGTTGAGGGATGACTTACACACCTAAAGATATTATTTTTAAGCCCTGTATCCATCATTTAGCACGTATACAAGTCACACTGTTATAATTCATAAGAACTTTAAAATAGCAGATAAAGAGCACTAGTTCTGTTCCAGGCATTATGCTCCGAGCTTTACCTCTGTTATATCCTTTGAACCCTATACAACCCCAAGAAATTGATACTATTATAGGTCCAATTTTACAACGAGGAAACTAAAACAAAAGATAGAAATAGTCTAAAGCTAAAATCTGAACTCAAGAAATCTGGCTTATAGTCCATGATGTTAATCAACATTATTTGCTCTTACGAACAATCCTACAGCCAAATGAGGACTATATGGAGTGAAAGAGTTTTATAATAAATAAACTAATAAACACCCTACATGCTTTTAAGCTCATGTAGATCTGTAGCACATGTATTAGACTGAGTTCTCCTGACCTGCCAGCAAACACTAGCTCCATGCTTTATGATTAATGACTTACCTGAGACAAGAATATTCAGTGTCTGCTTTTTTTCACCAAAGATTTTCTGTTCTGTGTATTGTTTACCTGGCCAAAATAAATACTGGAAATTAAAATGTTAGGAATTATGTTTAAATCATTTGCATTTATTATTTAATAAATTTAAAATCTATATTCCAAATAAAATTTAGAAAAGTTCCTTTTGTCAATTCAGAACTGAACTTTGTGGATAGAAAAATAAAAGAAAACCTAGCCTTCCCCTCAAATATTAAATTTTAGGAAAAGTCTAATAACCAATTGAAGCCATCTGAAATTTATCAGATTTTAGCAATAAATGTGAATTATAACTGGCCCCTGCTATGCCCCAAACTTATTCAAGGAGCCAGTATATGGGGGAATTTTTTTCCCATCAGTCTTATTTCTTGGAACCATTTCAAAAACCTGCTGCCTCTCTAAGCATGGTCTGAGAGGCCCTCATGTCCCTGTCTGGAGGTTTGCAAGATAAAAAATAGTTTCAAAATAATATTAACACATTGTCTGCAATTCTCCACTCTCATTCTATCTCAAATGTACAACGTACTTTTTCAGAGGCCACATGATGTGTGATACCACAACAGACTGATTGCAGAAACGGATATGAAAATTCAACTGTTTTCTATTAGCCAGGTATTAAAGAGATTTGCAAAAATGTAAAACAATGCCCCCCTTTTTGATACTTTTTGTTTTGAAATGTATAGTTATTTTTATTAAAAATATGTTATTTATGTTAGCAAGTTCATTAGTATTTTTAAATTAACAAAAAATGTGGCTTTTTTTCCTAATTTTCTCAGTTTTAATTACCAATATGGTACATATGGACAGGTATTAACCATGTAAACAAAAGATCTTTGGAGTCCCAATAATTTTTAAGAGTGTAAAGGGGTCTTGAGGACATAAAGTTTGAGAAACATTGATCAAAATCATCCATTACTTATCCTACTCTAATTCCTACTCTTTCTAATCTTCATGTTTAGTTTATTGACTTTTATCATCTTCGTATAGTGTCTCATTATAGGTTGTCTATTATATTACAAATATAAGACATTACGAGTCTTCTGGTTATTTTGAACAGTCAAATAGTTCAGTCAACAATTCCATCCAAGGGAAGGATACGTCAGATGGTTCTCTTCCATTGAAAGACTTCGGGGAATCTGTTCTGAAGAATGCTATGTTTTATCTGTAACATACGATGCCATCATGGAAGTCTAGGAGCTTTATTATTAAAGAAGAACTTTATGATATCTGAGAATTTCATGTTGCTCCTTTATAGTATGATAGAGCTAGTATTTGCTGACAGGTCATGAGAACTCAGTCTTCAAATTAGTCTCAACATATCAGACCCAATACTAGATCTTCCACAGGCACAACAGGGACTGAGAACTGTCCCAAAGGATCTATGTGCCCTACTAGAGAAATCTAGAGGTTGAAATGGGCTGGCTAGCAGCTTTAGCAGCAGCATGTAGGAAAATTGCTGCTGAGTTGGGATCAACCTGCTTTCCCAGACCCCACCTGGAGCAAGAATATGTCAGTGCTTTGCACAGACCAGATGAGGGTCAGCCAGCATGATGAGTTTTATTTGAGACTGTCCTAGGCATGCCTGTGGTGAGACCTCAGCAGACGGATGTTCAAGGTGAACCACAGAATTGGTAAGAGCTGCAGAGGAAGGAGATGAACTGCTGGAATAGGGGAATTTTCATCTGCATCAAGGAACTAGAGGTGAAATACTCCTGGAGATGGCAAGGATTTCCAAAAACCCTACATCTGTCAGGCTCTGAAAGCAACGTCATCTTACAATGGCAGCAAAGAAGTAAAAACTTTTGCATCTCCCTTATGTCTCCTTCCCCACCCCTTTACTCTCCACATCCCCCCACTCCCTGCCCCACTGGTCTAACAAACTGAAGGAGGAGCAGGAGAAATTCTAGGAGCAAAGCTGACCTAGCCACTGCAAAGCAGGACCCAGCTTGGGAAAGCATGGTACAGGAAGGTTTTAATTGTAAATCAAGTTTGAGTTTTGTTATTATTTGACTAGGCATTCTCTTTATTGAACTGAGATGAGTCATTTAAATCTACCCAGGTTTACATTCAGTAAGGGAAAGTATTACCCTTACTGAAACATCAGTGGAAGAGTGTCCTTTTAATAGGGTTGCTTTTATTATTACAATCACTATGTATGTACATCAAATTCAGAGGTGTGGGCAGCAAGGCAAAACTTAAACTGAGGGATCTAACACTAATCAATCCAACAGTATAAGTGAATTTAGGAGGGGAAAACTAAGAAAGAGAACTTGAGTGACCCCTAGGGGAGGGGAGTATAACTTTAAAGATGCTAAAATGATTTGGACATCACTCAAGTTAGAAAACCTAATCTCCCCACTAACTCTTGCCTTGCCTTCACTTCCTATAAGCAGTCAGTTGCTGGTCCAGTCAAGTCTACCTCCTCAATATTCTATGCCCTCCTCCTTCCATTCTCGCTGCCCTGGTTTCACTTCTCAAATTCTCATTCCTGCATCTCCTGGCTGGTCTTTCTTTCCTAAGATCCAATTGCAATCATTCTTCATTCCACTTCAAGAGCTATATTCTTACTTCCCAAGTTTGAACATATTATTCCTCAGTCTGAAAATCATTTAGGGTACCTATTTTAGAAACTAAAATCTAAACACCAAGCTTCTCCATGATCCAGCCTCAATCCATTCTCCTGTACTCACCTGCTATTACACACAAACACACAATGTTCCTATCATGCTTTCCATTGTTCAAATAAGCCACGCATTTTCCTGTTCCTACGTCTTTTCTCATATTTTTACCTCACTCTCAAATACCCCTTGCCCAGCCCCACCTTTCACACACCTCCCCAATTTTCCTTTTGATACCCTACCCATCATTATAGGTCCAGCTTATATAAGAGCTCTGTGAAGCATTATTTGGCCTCCCAATCAGAATTATCACTCCTACTTCCATGCCCCAGCTGTGTTTTGACTACATTTATTTACACCACTTATTTCCGTTCTAACTTAAAAATATAGATCGTTTTTGTTTGTCTGTCTCCCCTACTAACTAGTAAATCTCTTGATGTCTTACCTGTAATGGACAGCCGATAGATGTTTGTTGAATTGAATTAAATAATACTGATCAAAGCAGTTTCCTCACTCATAATTTTCCTAGAATATACCACTCTCACATTTTAAACCTATGCAGTAGGTTTTATTACCTACAGCTCTATCCTGTTTTAGCTGAAATGACTTATAAAGAACAACAGATTTCTTTTGTAAAGAACTCAGGACCAAGTTTTTTTAAACTACATAGAGGTGAGGAAGAATAAATAATATACTTTTGTAATCAAGTAATGCTAAAGGTAAACAGATGAATTTCCAAGAACAGAGACTTGCTTTGTCATTTGAAGCAGAGCTCTGCTTTTAGAGAAAAGCAGATTAAAAGTAAGTGACCTTAACTTGGCTTCAAAAATACCCAATAATTCTGACCATACTACAAAACCTTTTTTTTTTTTTTAATTTGATGAATCAACACACAGAGACTTCTTTTGCTTCATTTTTTTAAAACTTGCGGGCTTGGGTATTTTTTTTTTAAAATAACCCTCTTCTGGATTGGGAAAAAGATGATACGGTAGAAAAACTCAGGGATTTTAGAACATAAGGTCGTTATGATCTAGAGCCCATTTCAAATATGCTATTTCCAATCTATGCCTCGTGGCACAGTGGTTAAGCACCTGGCTGCTAACCAAAAGGTCAGCGGTTCAAACTCACCAGCCTCTCCGCAGGAGAAAGATGTGGCAGTCTGCTTCTGTAAAGATTTACAGCCTTGGAAAACCTATGGAAATAACAATGGGGCAGTTCTACCCTATCCTATAGTGTTGCTATGAGTTGGAATGGACTCAACAGAAGTAGGTAATCTACACCAGAAAAATAACCACCACCTCCTCTGTGGCAAGCATAGAAGTAATCTCATTGTATTAAAGTTCTGTGTTCATTTCCACCACTAAATTTTGAGTGCCTTGAGGACAAAGACTGTGCCTATTCACGTATGTACCCCTAGCACAATGATTAGCATTTTATAAGCACTCAATAGATACATGCTAATTAAATGAACGAACAGAAGAATGACAATGAAGTTTAACAGCAATATAGTGTAATGGAAAGTAGAGGAAATGGAGTCAAAAAATCTTGAGTATGAATATTACTTTATATTTTACAAAGCACATTCCTATACAAAGCACAGAATGTGATGTCATAGTCATTAGTACATTGGCCAGGTATTTCTTTCTCTCTTCTATACTAATAGTAGGTTGCATTTCATGGTTCCTGGGTGGCACAAAGGTTAAGTGCTCAACTACTAGCTGAAAGGTTGGCAGTTCCAAGAGGTGCCTTGGAAGACAGGCCTGGTGATCTGCTTCTGAAAGGTTACAGCCTTCGAAACCCTATGGAGCAGTTCTACTCTGCACACATGTGATCGCCATGAGTCAGAATTGACTTGACAGCTGACAATAACTTTTCCTGGCCCTTTGTGGTTGGGTGGGATTATGTGGCTAGTCAATGAGTTGAATATGGAAGTAAGATGTGTCACTTGAGATATGTCATCTCAAGACTTAAAGTACTTAGTTGATGACATGAGATTCTTCAGAGCTTTATTTTCCTTCTAGAGTAGAGACAAGAATCATTTGATATGCTCTGTTGCCTTGGGTCCCTGAGTGACTATGACAAGTACAGCCTCCACCCTCTCTCACTAACCTTTGATGGACATGTTCCTTAGGTGAGAAAAAAAAAAAGTTGTTTAAAGCCACTGAGCTTTGGAGGCCATATGTTAACCACAGCATAACCTACCCAATCTAACTGATAAAACCAGTAGTTATAACTAGTTGATTCCTACTCATGGCAACCCTGTATGTGTCAGAGTAGAACTGCTCCATAGGGTTTTCAATGGGTGATTTTTTGGAAGCAGATTGTTAGGCCTTTCTTCCAAGGCACCTCTGGGTGGATTTGAACTATCAACTTTCTGTTTAGCAGCAAAGCATGCTAACCATTTACACCGGCCAGACTGATAACCCATTGCTGTCAAGTTGATTCCGACTCATAGTGACCCTATCGGACAGAGTAGAACTGCCCCATAGGGTTTCCAAGGAGTGGATGGTGGATTCAAGCTGCTGACGTTTTGGTTAGCAGCTGTAACTCTTAACCAGTGTGCCACCAGGGCTCAGGCAGACTGACAGAGGTAGGCAAAACAATCATCAGGTCTCCATATTTAATAGACTACAAAACTGAGTACAGAGAAGTTCAGCGGCAATTTTAAGACTGCACAGTCAATAGCTAGAAGGATAGTAGGTTGCAGAACTGAAATTCAAAATGCAATTTTCTGACTCTAAATGTAGGGTATTTTTACATCAACTTTAAAGGAAGAAAAAACATTTTAAAATATATTTAATTGAACATAATTACATACATATGTATATATGC
>NW_004444021.1:9632665-9654724 GCF_000243295.1 Trichechus manatus latirostris | reverse complement strand
AAAATTGTTTATATTTTAATCAACAAAAAGAAAATTTAAATTGTTTATACATACAACTATCTTGAAATTTTTTTAATTATCTCCTTGTTTAGAAAAAAACATAGATTTTTGTTTGTTTGAAAAATGGACTTCATTTCTAATTAAGCTATCTTTGGGTACTTTCCAGTAATCAGACATATAATAATTATATATTCCTGTCAAAGCTGCAGGCATTTTTAGAAGTATTACAAGAATAACAAGAAGTGTTTTATGTATTTACAATTATTAAACTCAGTGTTATATGGATTATGAACTAAAATACACTTTTTTGTTTTTGTTATATAATCTCAGAATTTTATTTACTTATCTTTTTTTTTTTTTTTGGTAGAAATTTGGAATGCTTTTCTTTCCTCTCATTAACGTGGAAATAATACATAAACACAGTAATCTTTCTCTTGCACAATAAAAGTATTTTCAGAAACATTAATTAAATATTATTTACATTCTGCTGTGTAGACTACTATGAATATCTTTCCCATTTTCCATCAGCAATTTATTTTTTCAGGGAGCTGAAAAGATTCACTCTAATTTTAATTTTATTCCTCAATGACAGGGACAAAAGGAGCCAATGAGCAATGTAAATTTTTGAGATACAATTTAAGTTCTAAAATATCACCACACACAGAAATTGAAGCCCTGGGTGATTTTCACTGGATATTGTATTCCAATGCAAAATTTCACCACTAATGAAGCAGGATCAATTACTAAAGTACCTATTCTGGTACTTCAAAGGGAAAAATATTTCCAAAATAATAATTATCACATGTAATTTAAATATCCTACTACCATTATCAACGCCCATGGGAGCAGCAGTCAAGAAATCAAAGGATGCATTGCAGTGGGCAAATCTGCTCCGAAAGACCTCTTTAAAGTGTTAAAAAGCAAAGATGTCACTTTGAGGACTAAGGTACACCTGACCCAAGCCATGGTATTTTCAATCGCCTCATATGCATGAGAAAGCTGGACAACGAATAAGGAAGACTGAAGAAGAATTAATGCCTTTGAATTATGGTGTTGTCAAAGAATATTGAATATACCATGGACTGCCAAAAGAACAAACAAATCTGTGTTGGAAGAAGTACAGCCAGAGTGCTTCCCAGAAGTGAGGATGGTGAGACTTTGTCTCATGTACTTTGGACATGTTATGTCTAGTCTCTGGAGAGACCAGTGTCTGGAAAAGAACATCTTGCTTGGTAAAGCAGACGGTCAGTGAAAAAAAGGAAGACTCTCAATGAGATGGATTGACACAGTGGCTGCAACAATGAGCTCAAGTATAACAAAGATTGTGAGGATGGTGCAAGACTGGGCAGCATTTCATTCTGCTGTACATGAGGTCGGTGTGAGTCGGAACCAACTCGACGGCACCTAACAGCAACAACAAATACCATTATTATCCCCAGAAGACCAGCGTCAGAACTCTTAAAAATTTAAACGGGATGTAAACTGAATCAGTTAAGTTTCTTTGGTTGAAAGCAACAGAAAATAACAAGAAAACTAAATCCGTTGGAAGGATACTGAGTTTACCACAGCACCCAAGGAAAAATCAAGATCTTGGCAAAGACAGGAACAGGCAATTCTGGGGCTCTGATTGTTCACAACAAAACAACAGTCTTTTCAGGCCACCACCACCATGGTTGATTCCAAATGTTTTCTGTCCTTGTAATGAAGTCCAATTTCCCATAAGAGGGAATCTGATTCTTTTAGCCTGGTTCATGTGAACCAAGCCTGGTCAGAGAAGAGGATGTTGCTCCTCCATTAACTGTCCCACTAAGATTATAGGGAATGAGGGAGAGATCCTTCCTGGGGGAAAATTAGCATGCTGTTGGTAAAATTTGGGGGAATAGATTCCGGGCATTCAAAATTAGATTTCTAGCTATTTTAGCATCTAAATCTGTAAGATGAGGAGTCCTGGTGGCACAGTGGTTAAGAGCTATGGCTGCTAACCAAAAGGTCAGCAGTTCAAATCTACCAGCCACTCCTTGGAAACTCTATGGGACGGTTCTACTCTGTCCAGTAGGGTCACTATGAGTCAGAATCGACAGCAAAACGGGTTTATTTTTTATTGGGGAGAATTGTTATGCTCCCACTTTAGTCTTTCTGAGATACTAACAATTCTTTTTTTTTTTTTTTAAGAATAATACAGGATAGAAGTCAGGATTCCGATTACAGAAGTTACTTTCACCCACACATGTCCCCCATGATTTCATTTCAGGATTTTGTGAAAGTTAATAAAAAACCAAACCCACTGCTGTGGAGTCCATTCTGACTCATAGCGACCCTATAGGACAGGGTAGAACTGTCCCATAGGGTTTCCAAGGCTGTAAATCTTTATGGAAGCAAACTGCCACATCTTTCTCTGGAGGAGCAGCTGGTGGGTTCGAACCGCGGAACTTTCAGTTAGCAGCCCCGTGCTTAACCACTGTGCCACCAGGGCTCCTGAAATTTAATAAAAGGAGGAAAACATGTTTTAAGTTCCCCTTTTCACTGGATAAGTATATCTGGTAAATTCTGGGCTTCTGGCTGAGGAAGCAGCTTGGCTAAATGGAAAGGAAACTGATGTCAGTAAATTATGTAGCAACCAATCCTCTGTAGACTTATTCTAGGTCACTATCACATATAGCCCATGGCAGACTACTTCATTTTATGCCCCCCTTCACCCCCACCTCAGCCCCCAGCAAGATGAGATTCTGGCCTCAGGATATACCAATTGTTATAGCTGTTTTTGCTACCCAACTTGTAGCAGCTAACTACTGTGTCCTGTTTCTGACAGCAAATGATCTATGGCTCCCTAGGTCCTGTGCATGTGACTGGGCAAAAGCTTAAAACTACCTGTGTTTTATTTGTGAGCCCTGGTGGCACAGTGGTTAAGAGTTCAACAGCTAACGAAAAGGTCGGCAGTTCTAATCTATCAGCTGCTCCTTGGAAACCCTATTGGGCACTTCTACTCTGTCCTATAGGGTCGCTCTGAGTCGGACTCGACCCTAGGGTGTTCTATTCTCTCTGGCATCCTCATTTGACACACTAGCTGCTCTTACACAACACTTTGCTGGTGTGCATGTACTGGTATCCCTGAACTACATCAACAGAGGGCTAAAACAAGGATAAGGGCGAGAATTGTGACTCAGTGAAAAGTTTTGATGGCTTGGTGAGGCTAAGAGGGCTCTGACCTCTTGCACGTGAAAAATGTCCATTTTTTCACAGCCCATGACTATACAGGCCTCAGTTGCTCATTCCTCTATGAAAACTGCAGGCCATCTCTGCCACCATTAAGAAATGTCTACTTTCCCTGGTCATAGTTGACCCTGTCACGGACTGCACAGATTGAATTTCCTGAGTGGTATAAACAGTAATAGCTCTCAGCTGCTAGCTGAGTGTTTAGAGGTTCCAGTCCACCCAGGGACATCTCAGAAGAAAGGCCTGGAGACTTACTTCCAAAAAAATCAGCCACTGAAACACCAGGGAGCATAGCTCTACTCTGACACACATGGGGTCACCATGAGTCAGAGTCAATTTGACAGCAACTGTTGTTTTTTTTTTTGCCAAACCTATAAACTATTAGAGTAACTACTCTAGAAAGATCATGTTAATACTTAGAACTACTATCATGACACTGATATAAGCTTGTTAACATAACTCTCTTCCATTTTACTGATACTGACTTCATTATAGAAAAACTTTCCCGTAAGTTCATACTTCATTGTTTCTCTCCTTTTCATGGCTCTTCATATAATCTCTGACTTGATAACATCTGCATCCTTACATTTTTATTAGGGTAGTATCTATAATATATGTTGTTTAATTTATTTTGGCTTCAAAGAAATGGTCTTGGTGACCAATCATATTGGGAGACAAAAGTTTCTATTTCTGTTTCAGTGTGTTGAATTTCTTCTAGGAGAACTACTCCCTACAAATTTTTAAACTTAGCCTTATTATAAAACCACTTTTGAACTCCTTTGTGTGTAATTAATACTGTGTTCAAAATTTGTGTGGCCTCTTCTAGGATTAGAAGAAAAAGGAGAAATACAGTGGAGAAAATATCCTACTTATAATTAGACCCCTGTGAAACACTTTCACTAAAACTCAGATTACTCAAAATATCCTTGCTTTGGCTTTGCACCTGAATTTGAAATCAGGAAGGCTGCTTCTGATTAGTTTTAAAATAGGACTTCAGGATTAATTGCTATATAGTTCCTGGAGGAATCAAGTGGAAAAAGTTCCATCAAATTATTTTGAAATGCTAAAGTATGTGAAATAGCATATACACTATAGGTGCCGTTTGTGAGGAAGTAATTGTGGCACATTGGTTAAAAGCACTTGGCTGCTAACCGAAAGGTCGATGGTTCAAACCCACCAACCATTTCATGGGAGAAAGATGTGGCAGCCTGCGTCTGTAAAGACTTGAACAGCTTTGGACACCCTATGGGGCAGTTCTACCCTGTCCTATAGGGTTGCTGTGAGTTGAAATTGATTCAACGGCAATGGGCTTTTTTGGGTGGAAATTGCAAGTTATCTTTGTCACACTCAAACGTGAAAGACATTGGGGTCAAAAACACTCAGAGCAATTTTGCTCAGAAGCATTGCTTATGAAGTAAGTCATATAAATATATAAATACATAACTTTGTTAATCAAATTCTTCATCCGTGTGAGGTCAGAAAGAGGTCAAATGTATAATTAAACCTAATGCCTATTTGATTTATATTGTCAAAGTGTTTTTAGTAATTTTCCTTATTTATTCCTTACCACTCAAACCCTTCAACTTTACCTTTTCTTAAAATAATAAGGTAGCTAACATAATCACAAAGTAAGTAAGTTACTATTAACTTCCATTTTCCCCTCCAGATCCACTCTATTCTTTTTCACTTTGTCCTGTGCTAGAGGGGGTAGAGGAGAAGGGTAATGACTTGTATCAACTGCATTAATGTTTTCTGGTTGGATCTGGCCAACAATAAATAGGAGGCAGTAAAATATGGTTGCAATACTTATTCCCCTGGCTCCCCTCTGCAGGGTTGTTATGGGTTGTTGTCCTTGTTAGGAACTGTCAAGTTGGTACCGACTCATAGTGACCTTATGCACAACAGAAAGAAACACTGCCTGGTCCTGCACCATCCTCACAATCGTTGCTATGTTTCAGCCCATTGTTTCAGCCACTGTGTCAATCCATCTCATTGAAGGTCTTCCTCTTTTTCACTGACCCTCTACTTTACCAAGCACGATGTCCTTCTCCAGAGACTGGTCCCTCCTGATAACATGTCCAAAGTACATGAGATGAAGTCTCGCCATCCTTGCTTCTGAGAAGCAGACTGGCTGGACTTCTTCCAACACAGATTTGTTTGTTCTTCTGGGAGTCCATGGTATATTCAATATTCTTTGCCAACACCATAAGCCAAAGGCATCAACTCTTCTTCAGTCTTCCTTATTCATTGTCCAGCTTTCGAATGCATATGAGGCGAATGAAAACACCATGGCTTGGGTCAGGCGCACCTTGGTCCTCAAAATGACATCTTTGCTTTTTAACACTTTAAAGAGCTCTTTTGTAGCAGATTTGCCCAATGCAATGCATCTTTTGATTTCTTGACTGCTGCTTCCATGGTCATTGACTGTGGATCTAAGTAAAATGAAATCCTTGACAACTTCAATATTTTCTCCCTGTATCATGATGTTGCTTATTGGTCCAGTTCTGAGGATTTTTTGTTTTGTTTATGTTGAGGTGTAATTCATACTGAAGTTTATAGTCTTTGATCTTCATCAGTAAGTGTTTCAAGTCCTCTTCATTTTCAGCAAGCAAGGTTGTGTCATTCACATGTTGCAGGTAATTAATGGATTAGTTGTGTCTGTTGAACAAAGACCTAGCTCCTATGGAGCAGCCTTCTCCATTTAGTTTTCTCTGTCTCTAGGTTCTGGAAACCACTTATTCTCCTCACAACTTTGGGACCAGAATTAGTGAAAGTCCTTCTTGTTACTAGCTCCAGCATGCTGCATTATCCCTTCTGGTTTATTTACACTCTTCTTCTTCCTTTGAAAATAGTCCCCTTATTAAACTTTACTCTAAATATCCTAATTTGTGTATTACATCTAATCCCTGCTATCACCAGGACTGATACTGCTATCACTCTAATGAAATATCATATAAAAACTCTACCGGATATGTAAGACTCACTTATAGATATTATCTCTTCAGTAAATATTTTATAAAATATTTTATAAAATTATGTTTGACATATGATATGTCAAATGATACCAAAGTTAGTATAAAAATTCCAATTTGATAGTATCATTCAATTTAAAATATAGAACCCTTTATTCTTCTACAATGCTTTTGTAAATATGTGTCAATAATTACTTAAGAGTTTTGATTGTCTGTTATATTTTCATTTGTAAAATACCACACAGACAAAATAGTCAGAGGAAAAATAAATTAAATTATCTGCACTACAGATATATATAGAGAGATCCTACAAAATGAAAATAAAATTATTGTAAAAATTGCTTATTTAAAAAAAAAGCTGTACTTCTGATTAAAGTTGGTAGCTTGAACACAATTATTCCTGTCCACTTGCTCTTGAAATTTCCCTAAATTTCTCTAAATGGATTCCTTAAACTATATAAATCCATTACGACAAAGAAAAGAAGTACGATCCTAAAATAACTAAATTCTGGAAGCAGAAAAACTGCTGAAGAACTGACAACTGATTTAGCAAAACTGAAAAAGTGAATCCTAAGCTGATAGTGAAGCAAGCCAGAAAGTAATTGATTTACACAGCATAACCTTCAAATGGCTTTGGTAGTAGAGGTAAAGATGACTGAAAATAGGATGAGTTGTTGAAAATCTATTAAAGAATCAACTGGACATCCAAACTCCATCCATTTGCTCCATGCAGCCAGGTGACTGACCCTATCCAACCCTGGCGGAATACTAGAGGTTTGTGTCGATCACACATTCTCGGTTAAAAGGTGATGACTCTCTACAGAAAACAATGAAATTTAGGGAAGATTAATACCCTGAATATTTAGGCTCCCAACTTTCTCTCCCAATTTAACTCCCAGACCATTGGTGAAAGTTTCTAATATAAAAGAAAAGGACCAAAGCAAACCTACTGAAACAAGCAATATGGAGAAAATAGAGACTGTTCATGGAGGAAAACGTAAATAAATAAATATCAGTAATATGCACAGACCACCACCTGTCTGTCAGTTTGTCTTACTATAGTAGCTTGCATGTTGCAATGATGC
Source organism: Trichechus manatus latirostris (assembly GCF_000243295.1). Classification (NCBI taxonomy): domain Eukaryota; kingdom Metazoa; phylum Chordata; class Mammalia; order Sirenia; family Trichechidae; genus Trichechus; species Trichechus manatus. Next base: position 9,647,454 of record NW_004444021.1, on the reverse strand, counting down.
TGGAAGCTATTTCACCAGTATTTCAAATCCAGCAGGCTGGATAGGTTTCGGTGGAGCTTCCAGACTAGACTAAGACTAAGAAAAAAGGCCTGATGATATATTTTCAAAAATTAGCCAATAAAAACCTTATGGATCACAATAGAATATGGTCCAATATAGTGCTGGAAGATGAGCCTCCTAGGTTGGAAGGTATTCAACAATGGACTCAAACATACCAACAATCATGAAGATGAAGCAGGACCGGGCAACGTTTTGTTCTGTTATACATGGGTCACCACGAGTCAGAGGCTGATTCAATGGCAACTAGCAACAACAGTAACCTCAGATGGTAAGAAAAGATTTTCATCCATGAACAAGAACAGAATGCTATAAAAACAAACATTCTGAAGACAAAAATACGGGCACTTAGACATTTAAAATATGATAGCAGAAATTAAAAACTCAATAGGAGAGTGTTGAAAGATAAAGTTGATAAATTCTCCCTGAAAATACAGCAAAGGATAGAGTGATTAAAAATAGGTGAGCATAAAATGAAGTATACACACACACATACACACACACACACACAACCAATGAAAGAAATTTAATATCTGAATAATAATAGAGAAAACAGGAAAAAAATGTAGAAGAAGAAATCATTAAAGGAGTAATTTAAGATAATTCCCCATAACTGAAAGACATGAGTTTTTTATATTTTTAAGGATAAACTCAGTATCCACCTTATTAGATCAAAAAGACAACAAAACATATTTAGAATACTAGAGACAAAGGGAAGATGCTTATAAAAAAGGGGGAAAAAGTTCATAAAAAGTCTTAAAATTATATATGTCATAAGATTTCTCAACAGCAATATTGGATACTTGAATATAACAGAGCAATGCTTTCAACAACATAAAGGGAAAGTTTGTCCAACTTCTATATCCAGTCAAATTTTCAATCAAGTGTGAGAACAGACTAATGTCATTTTCAGACAATGCAAGTTCTCAAAAATTCAACTATGTCTATAGCGGGTGTCTTAGGATGGGTTCTCTAGAGAAGCAAAACCAGTAAAGCATATAAGTATATATATATAGAGAGAGAGATTTATATCAAGGAAATGGCTCATGCGCTTATAGAGGCTGGAACGGCCCAAGTCTGTGGATCAGGATAGAGGTTTCTCCTGATTCATGTAGTTGCAGGTGCAGACAATCCCAACATCAGCAGGTCGGAGAGCTGGGCTCTTGCTCACAGACTGTGAAGACCGACGAATCCCAAGTTTGGTATGTAAGCTGCTACTCAAGTCCCAAGAACTGGAGGTCAGATGAACAGGAGCCAGCTGCAGGATCCAGAGTGAGCAAAAAGCCAGAATGTCTGCTTATATTTGGATGCAGGCCACACGTTCAAGGAAACTCCCTTTCAACTGATTGGCTGCTCATAGCAGATACTATCATTGGAGTGATCACATAAAAACATTGAGAATCATGGCCCAGCCAAGTTGACACACAATCTTAACCATCACAGTCCACCCCTTGTCAACTTGGCACATGTACACATTTCCTTAAACCATACATAAGCTCTGAATAAAGGCAATTATAAAGTCATGCTTGTGCCTAACATGATACAAAAAACACACAACCGAAAATGCACTAGCCCTGTTTACATCTTCTATTTTATAAGTGAGGAAAACAAAAATATTTGATGCACACATACAAAGCAGAAATACTCATAATAATTATAGTCCTCATTTCTGCAACTGGTCACATGGCCATAAGTGGTATTTAGAACTACCTCCTTCCACCACCCATTCCGTATTCCCTTTGCTCTCAGCAAGCACCTCAGCTGGTCATGGTTCTTTGCCAAACCTGAGGGGTCTGGGCCATTTGTAGTCATGTCAGAATTGGGTTACTGTAGTTTTCCATTGACTTTAATCATAGGGCATGGTAGTACTAGGAGATGCCCTAAGGGATCTCCTGCATTCCAGACATACTATTCTTTACTTCCATTATGTAATATCAATCCGATTTCCTCTTGGTAATCAGGATCAATCACACTAGCCAGTAGGGTAACTCCTTTCTTTGCCTGTTGATCCAGACGCAAAAGGAAGCCAAAGTGTCCAGGTGGCATTCTTAGCTTCCAGTGATGTGTCTCCAGGTGGGAGCATTCCTCCCTTTGGAACTAAGACCTCTAGACCTGCAGAGCATAAGGTTGCAGGGACAGGAAGCAGAAATCTTGTGAGTGGGTCACTAGGGGTAATAGTGAGTGGTGCCACTCCCATTTCCACTCCTTGATTCCTGGACCCATGAATCCTGGCTATGAGAGGAACAGCACCATATATTGGATGCTGGCTTAGAGCACATACAGTCTCCTGCAGAACACTGACCCAACCCTGCAAGGTACTGCCACCTAGCTGGTGCTGTAATTGTATCTTTGAAGGCCATTCCATAGTTCTATCAAGCCAGCTGCTTCAGGATGATGGGGAACATGGTAAGACCAGTGAATTCCATGAGCATGGGCCCACTGCCACACTTCATTTTCTATGAAGTGAGTTCCTTGACTGGAGGCAATGCTGTGTGGGATTCCATGACGGTGGATAAGGCATTCTGTAAGTCCACAGATGGTAGTTTTGGCAGAAGCATTGTGTGCAGGGAAGGCAAATCCATATCCATAGTAAGTGTCTGTTCCAGTAAGGACAAAACACTGCCCTTGCCATGATGGAAGTGGTCCAATGTAATCAACTTGCCACCAGGTTGCTGGTGATCACCTCGAGGGATGGTGCCATATCGGGGACTCAGTGTTGGTCTCTGCTGCTGGCAGATTGGGCATTCAGCAGTGGCTGTAAACAAGTCAGCCTTGGTGAGTGGAAATACATTTTGCTGGGCCTATGCATAACCTCCATCCCTGCCACCATGGCGACTTTGTTCATGAGACAACTGGGCAATGACTGGAGTAGCTGGTTTCCACAGAACGCGTCATCCTACCAATTGATTGTTAAAATCCTCCTCTGCTGAGGTCACCTTTTGGTGAGCATTCATATGAGACACAAACATCTTCACTTCTTTGGCCTATTAAGAGAGGTCTATCCATATACCTCTTCCTCATAAATCCTTGTCTCCAATTTTCCAACCATGTTCCTTCCAAGTCCCTGACCATCCAGCCAAACCATTGGCCACAGCCCATGAATCAGTATACATCTGCATATCTGGCCAATTCTCCTTCCAAGCAAAGTGAACAACCAGTTGCACTGCTGTATGTTCTGCCTGTTGAGAGGATTTCCCTTCACCACTGTCCTTCAGCGAGGTCCCAGAAAGGGTCTGTAGTGCTGCTGCTGTCCACTTTCGAGTGGTGCCTGCGTATCACATAGAACCATCTGTAAATCAGGCATGAGTTTTCTCTTTTTCAGTCAACTGATTATAAGGAACCCCCCATGAGGCCATAGGTGCAGACTGGGAGATGGAAGGTAATGTGACAGGACTGGAGACCATGGGCATTTGGGCTACTTCCTCATGCAATTTACTTGTGCCTTCAGGTCCTGGTCAGGCCCGATGTTGTGTATACCACTTCCATTTAATGATGGAGTGCTGCTGTGCATGTCCAACTTTATGACTCTGGGTCAGACAATACCCAGTTCATGATGGGTAGCTCAGGCTGCATGGTGACTTGATGTCCCATGGTTAAGTGTTCAGTCTCTACTAAGGCCCAGTAACAAGCCAAAAGCTGTTTCTCAAAAGGAGAGTAGTTATCCATAGAGGATGGCAGGGCTTTGTTCCAAAATTCTAAGGGTCTACACCATGATTCACCAATAGGGGCTTGCCAAAGGCTCCAAACAGTGTCTCTATCTGCCACGGACACTTCAGGCACCATTGGATCAGCTGGATCATATGGCCCAAGTGGCAGGGTGGCTTGTACAACAGCCTGAACCTGTTGTAGAGACTTCTCCTGTTCTGGGCCCCACTCAGAACTAGCAGCTTTTTGAGTCACTTGATAAATAGGTTGGAGTAGCACACCCAAATAAGGAATATGTTGTCTCCAAAATCCAAAGAGGCTCACTATGCGTTGTGCCTCCTTTTCAGTTGTGGGAGCAGCAAGATGCAATGACTTATCCTTCACTTTAGAAGGAGTATCTTGACATGCCCCACACCACTGGATGCCTAGAAATTTCACTGAGGTGGAAGGTGCCTGAATTTTTGTGGGATTAATTTCCCACCCTCTAGCACGCGAATGTTTTACCAATAGGACCAGAGTCATTGACATTTCTTTCTTACTAGGTTCAATCAGCATAACATCATCAGTGTAATGGACCAGTGTGATGTCTTGTGGAAGGGTAAGGTGATCAAGGTCCCTGCGGAGTAAATTATGATATAGGGCTGGACAGTTGATGTAGCCCTGAGATAGGCAACTGAAGGTATATTGCTAGCCTTGCCAGCTGAAGGCAAACTGCTTCTGATGGTCCTTCAAAACAGGTATGGAGAAAAAGGCATTAGCCACATCAATAGCTGCATACCAGGTACCAGGAGATGTATTAATATGCTCAAACAATGAAACTACATCTGGAACAGCAGCTCCAATTGGAGTCAGCACCTGGTTAAGTTTTCAGTAATAAACTTTCATTCTCCAAAAGCCATCTCTTTTTTGCATGAGCCAAATAGGTGAGTTGAGTAGGAATGAGGTGGGAATCACCACCCCTGCATACTTCAAGTCCTTGATGGTAGCAGTAATCTCTGCAATCCCTCCAGGAATGAGATATTGCTTTTGGTTTACTATTTTCCTAGGTAGGGGCAGTTCTAATGGCTTCCACTTGACTTTTCCTACCATAATAGTCCCTTACTCCATTTGTCAGGGAACCAATGTGGGCATTCTGCCAGTGGCTGAGTATAGCTATCCCAATTATGCATTCTGGAACTAGGGAAATCACTACACGATGGGTTCGGGGACCCACCGGACCTACTGTGAGACAGACATGAGCCAAGACTCCATTAATAACCTGACCTCCATATGCTACTCTGACGGGTGGGCCACAGTGCCATTATGGGTCTCCTGGAATTAGTGTCAGTTCAGAGCCAGTATCTAGTAATTTCGTAAAAGTCTGATTATATCCTTTTCCCCAATGAACAGTCACTCTCATAAAAGGCAGAAGATCCCTTTGGGGAAGGCTGGGAGAGATATTAACAGTAAAAATTTTTGGCAGTATATTGGAGTCCTTCCACTAGGGGACATGGCCTCCCCTTCATTCAAAGGGTTGTGAGTCTTTAAACTCGCTCAAGTCTGGGAATTGATTGAGGGACCCTGACTCTCTATTCTGGCGATTTGAGTTAGACTGCTGTTTGCCTGACCTAGAATTCATCTGTTTGTACAGATCAAGTAAATATTTAGTAGATTTCCTATCTATTTCACTCCTAGGGACACCATGACTAAGTAGCCAACACCATAAATCCATACGAGTCAGACTATTCTGATTACTGCTTTGACTCCACTGTCCATTACTGTAACTACGTCCACCTTGTCTTTGTCGATTGAGTGCAGCTCAATCAACCCCATTGTAGTTAGGTGTCATAATTCAGTTAGGGCAGTTCCCAATGTCAAATCTGATTTACATAAAATAGCAATCACAGCAGTCTTCAAGGATGCTGAGGCTCCCTTCACAAATTTGTTCCTCACCATTGTGGTAAAAGGTGTATCCTCTGGGCACTCCATGTGTGCATCTGTGGGTCTAACCTGATAAATCCACTCTAGCATGCCAATTCCCTTAAGCCTTTGGATACTTTCTTCTGCAGTATACCAAGGCAGGTCTGGTACTTCAACTTGATTTAGTGTAGGCCACCTCATAATCCATGCTGCGGCAACCCAACTATTAGATCCTTTCCTAATTTCTTGAGCTGGAACATTGAATGAAGAATCTGTGCTTAGTGGACCCATATCAATAAACTCAGACTGATCCATCTTTATGTTCCTTGCACAAATATCCCACACCCGTAAAAATAGCCATCCCCACACATATTCCCCAGATTTCTGTTTGTACATATTAGAAAAGTCAAGCAGTTCTTTTGGAGTGTAGTGTACCTCCTCCTGGGTCACACTTTGTACTTCACCTTTTTGGGCTTGTTGGGACTTAAGTCTAGTTATAGGTATAGAAGACAGAATCAGCAGTGTAGAATTGCATTGAGAACCTTCAGCATTGTCTTGTAAAGCATCTGCCTCAGGTGATGCCCCAGACAATGACTCAGGCAAGGGCTCTTTAGAGGCAGCTGGGCTAGGGCTAATCTCATTAGATGGGGGTGGAGGGGCTAATGGTTTTCCTGGGCAGGGTGGTTTAACAGGCAAACATGAAGTAATCTCTTCGAGTGGGAGTGGTTCTGTTAGCAGGAGTGATTCAACGGAATCTAGGGGCTCAGTGTTTCCAGCTCCCTGATTATCTGCCCATATGTCCCCATCTTAAGTTTCAGGATCCCATTTCTTCCCAATCAATGCCCTAACTTTAACTTCAGACACCTCTCGAGGCTGGCAATTGATCTGGCGTTGTAATTCAGCCACTCTTACAGTAAGACTCTGGGTTTGGTTTTCAGAATATCAGTTCTGTTATTACAAGAAATAAGGCTTTCTTTCAAAGCACAGGTGGAAACTTTGAGGTCATTTACGTGGCACTTGAGGTTTGACTCTGAAGCCCTGAGCACGTCTCTTTCTTTCACCAGTTTGTCTAGTGAAAGTAGGACCAACCAACCAGCTTCCCTATACTTCTCATTCTGACAAAACTGTAGAAAGATATCACACATGTGTTCACCAAGAGCCTCGCCTTTCACCAACACCTGACCTATTGGTAGTGATAATTTTTGTATTTGTATCACCACCTCATGCCATGGATTAGCAGTGCCCTCTTTACCGCTGGAAGCAGAGTCATCAACATCTTTAAGACTAACCAGACTTGAGAACCAATTTAGAAAACTCATCCTTACAATTTTGTGTCTCTAGAACCACTCTCGGTACCAAATGTCTTAGGCTGGGTTCTCTAGAGAAGCAAAACTAGTGAAGTGTGTAAATATATATATATAGAGAGAGATTTATATCAAGGAAATGGCTCATGTGGTTGTAGAGGCTGGAACTTCCCAAGTCTGTGGATCAAGATAGAGGCTTCTCCTGATTCACATAGCTGCAGGGACTGATGAACCCAAGATCAGCAGGTCGGAGAGCAGGGCTCTTGCTCACAGGCTGTGAAGATCGACAAATCCCAAGATCCACAAGCAAGACCACAAGGCTTCTCCTGATTCACGTAGCTGCAGGGGCTGGTTAACCCAAAATCAGCAGGTCGGAGGGCAGGGCTCTTACTCACGGGCTATGAAGACTGACGAATCCCAAGTTCAGCAGGTAACCTGCTAGCTCAAGTCCCAAGAACAGGAGGTCAGATGAACAGGAGCCAGTTGCAGGATCCAGAGTGAGCAAAAAGCCAGAACATCTGTTTATATTCAGATGCAGGCCACACGCCCAAAGAAACTCCCTTTCAACTGATTGGCTACTCACAGCAGATCCCATCATGGGAGTGATCACATATGAACACTGAAAATCATGGCCCAGCCAAGTTGACACACAATCTTAACCATCACAGTGGGGAACCAGCCCAGGTAGAAGTAGATCAGAATGCTCTGAGAAAGACTTTCAACAGATGATGCTGATAAAATACCTGGAGGGAGTGAACATCTTGAAAAGAAATTTAGATACCTGGCAGAGAATTTAAGGTTGAACTAGTAATAAGCATATTTTTTAAATAAGCAAAAATAATACAATCATTAATACCAGGGAATACATAAGGTTGAATTAGTGATAAGCATATTTTTAAAACTAAACAAAAACAATTCAATTATTAACTCCAATTGAGCGGGAAAGAAAGAACAATCATAGATTACCACATGGATTCTTTCTAAACAATTTACATAGGCTCAGGAAGGTAAATATGAATATTAACCTAACCAAAGTGATGACAGAAATATATTGGAACACTGAGGGAATGGCAGATGTGTATGTGAATAGTGGTGCAGTGAGGGGATTTGGTAAAAGAGATCTAAATTCTTATGACAAAGTCAATAGATAATGCCTCAAATTTTTAAGATACTAAAATAGCAATATAGACATGTTCTTTAGAAATATAGAATTGCAAAATAATTAACTAAATAGAATATTATGATTTTAATAACCGATTCAATATTTCCAGTTAGAAATCTTGAACTACTTCCTGATTCAGTATCTCACTGAATTCAACCAGCTCAGCCATCTTTTCTCCCTTCAGAATAAAACCAAACCAAAACCAAATCCATTGTGGCAGAGATGATTTCAATTCATAGTGACCTTATAGGACAGAGTAGAACTGCCCCATTGGGTTTCCAAGGCTGTAAATCTTTACAGAATCTGACCACCACATCTTTCTTTCACAGATCAGCTGGTGGGTTTGAACCACTGACCTTTTGGTAAGCAGCCAAGCTGCTTTAAGCACTGCAGAACCAGGGCTCCTCCCTTCAGAACAAAAACCTGTTGCAGTCAAGTCAATTACGGCTCATAACAACCCTATATGACAGAGTAGAACAAGCAGTGGTTAACTTAGCCCATGTTTTCCAACTCAATTTCTGTCGGCACAGATCCTCAATGAAAGTTGTTCTACAAAAGTTGAATTTATTCATTCATTAATATATTTGAATTATGAAAATATATTCCCTCAACCTAAATTACTCTGAATAGGAGGTAAATACGAGGAACTCAGTCACTGTTTCTGCCCTTTCCCAAGCTATCTGCCATCTGACTATTCAGAGATAGTAAAGTGTTATTTGGCAGTTAGCCTTGTCAATAAATTTTTCAAAACTCCCTAAGTCATAAGAAAAAGTTGTATCACTCTTTCCTTTAAATGCTAAAAGCTGGCTTTTTGTAGAAAATTTTGATGTTTCACACTTAAAATTCTATCACCCTTCATATAAAACTAGTTTCAATACCAGAACAAGAAAAGAATTATTCCTAATTCTCATACCAAATGGGATATTCTGTCATTGTGAAAGCCTTTAACCAACAGTCAAAAGATGAAAGATTTCTTAAGAGGACAAATGTTCCAGCACACACAAGTTATTCAGCTCCCATCATCAAGTACAAGTGCTATGCTGTCAGACTTTATGAGCACAAGATGAACAATGTGGAATAAGCAACACATAAGAACTTTCCCAGATGTATAGTCAACCCACTTTCTGCCTGCCCACAGTTTTATGTATCTTTCAGTAACTGTGAGACCTGGATGTAAAATGTAGTAGTCAGGAATATCACATGGATTTATGGCCTTTTCTGGAACTCTGGGGGACTCATGTCCTGGGCAAGGATTATAATCATTCATATACGTAGGGTTTCTTTTTTTCCTCTGTGGCAGATGTAACGTTGGTATCTTATTTCAGGAAGCCATTTAAACATAATTCAAGTCAAAGATATAAGTGTGAAACCCATTTAACTATTTCCCAACCCAAGTAAAAAAGTAAACTGAATGAAATGAGACACAGGAGGTGGTTTTTGTAGCAGCTGGCAAAGCCTTTAATGAAGCAGCCACTTCATAGTTTCCCTAGGAGTAGGGGGGTTACAAAAGTACACTTTGATCATGGTAACATGGCGGCAGTGTAGGGTAGGCTTAGGAGGAAGTGGTAACTTTAGTCATTGCCAACTATCAAACTCAAACCAAAACCAAACATTATATGTTTCATGATTCTCCCCTTAAAATTCCTTAGCCACATTTCATGGCACTTGCACATTCAAAGAATGCTGTATCTTAGTTAGTCCAGTATGATACATTCCAATTCCTTGATTGACATATTAATAACATTAACAGGTACAACTTATTAAGCACCTACTAAATGCTAGGATCTGAAATGAACACTTCATATATATAGTCTCAAGTAATCATCACAACAATCCTTGAGGTAGATACTGTAATACTCACTTCACAAATGAGAGAACTAAATGTCATAGAGTTTAAGTTGTTGGCTTGTAAGTTGCAGGGCCATGATAAAAAATCAGATCTGACTGATACAACATCATTGCTTAGTCATTTTGTCATACCATCTACTCCTCACAAGGCAGCAATTATCATTTTTAAAACCTCAAAATTTAAAAAGAGTATACTACAAAGTGCCCTTTTAAAAACCTGACACACTCTTTGAAAAGTGGTTCCTTAATATTGTATCGTGCTAAATATCCTAACATATTGTGTCATCTGTATTGCTCAAGAAACCTATGACCTTTAACCAACCATGCACAGAATAAATTTTGCATGGAGAAGCAGAAAACATCCTCTTACCTTGGTGGTTGACCTTGAAGGAAGAAAACTATTAGAAAGCAAAAATACTAGTGGAAATACAAAACATACATTTGTTTACTGTCATTCTGGGGAAATCTCATCACATAATAGCACAAAAAATATTTAAAGCACATAGAATGGATCTGGCAGAAGACTGTAAACCTATTCCTCCCTTATCGACTATCTCATTATCCAACATTGCACATATTCAGCAATAGTAAAAAATCCACTATCCAACTATTTTGCACATTAATGACATCTGTCTGGCAGTAACAAATGCCAAGGTGTAAAACAAGCGTAACACTGGCTGTGATGGATATGTGTCAACTTGGCTGGGACATGATTCTCAGTGGTTTGATAGTTATGAAATGATGTAATTTGGCAGTTATGTAATGATGCAATTTGGCAGTTATATAATGATGTAATTTGGTGGTTATATAATGATGTAGTCATTCTCCATATTGTGATCTGATGTGGTCATCTTCCATTTTTGCATAACACTGATTTTTCACTTAACAAACTGGTCTTTGGAATCTAACTATGTTGTTAAGTGAGGAGTGAGTGTATAAGATTGAACTGTTGCCAGCACAATGTTTGTAAAGTGTACAAATCATTCCAGACCAACTAAAGAACTATGCAAATGCTAAGCCACTCTTTCTGCTTATCTGGTGTAGAATTGATAAATAGATTGAAAATCTACCTTGTGTTGATCCCTCACTTTAATGCACTGACTTGTTAATCTAATAGCTTAGTTTTATGGGCCAGCTATTTCAAATCAAGAGTCTCTGTCCACCTACCGGTATTTTACAATACTAATTGTGTAACAGATATAAACAAGAACAGTAAGCACATGAAGCAATGACACACATGAATACACATCACCATGTGGCAACAGACTACTGTTAAAAGAAAAAGAAACAGTAGTTGAGAAAAAAAAGAACTCCACTTAGATGGATTTATAGTCAATCTTCATTTAACTGCGCTTAAAATTAAAGGCAGAATGATACATTACTAAAATAATATGTAGTCTTTTGTTATATTTTGGATTAATTGTGTATATTCATCTTGATTTCTTAAAATCTCTCACCCTTATAAATGCTGACTCACATCAAAAGAAATGCTGACGCAGTGAAGGTGTGTGGTGGAGTTTGACGTTGCAGCTTTGCATTAATTAAGTAGTTTTTGTAAAATATTATATGTTCTTTTTCAAGCCACCTCAGTAAACTATTGTATATACACATCCATGAGGGCATGCTTTGAATATTTTTAAAAGTTCTGATTTGGCTAGTGTTTTAGAAAACATCAGAATTTGAATGTGGATTGAAATTCAGCAAGTTGATACTGGTTTAGTTTTCTGGACATAGTCCATGATCAAGAGACACTTTTGTGGAATGTATGGTCCATACTAATTTCTAAAGTTTAGCCCGAAGCAGAAGCCTATGGGTACTTCCAAGAGAGTCTGTCAAATCATTAATACAGCTCAGAAATATGGATGTCCTTGTCTGCTGCCTCTCTGTTTTTATCTCAAACTATTCCAACTCACGGGTGAAGGAAAAAATCAGACTCAGTGATTTTATTATCATATTTCATCAATTTTAAGCCATTTTTGCTTATTTAACCCCCCTGAAATTGTGATATGTCTTTAATACATAGCATCTTAGAATTAATTACAGGCATTTTTATTTCTTAATGGCATATACAATAAATGTGTATGTTAATATCAATGGCATTTTGGATTAGGTGAAATATGGTATATAGTTAAATCTCACTATTTCATAGTATAATAAATATCACTCCAAATTAGACAAAGCAAAAGATCTGAATTGTAGATCATGTTTTTAAAATACAGTGTTACTACTTTTAACTAGTCTAATAGTAGTTTACAATTTAAAGAACTTAGAGGAATTTTAAAGTATAAATTTACAAAAGAGATTACATTTAAATAGTAACAGTAAATATAACAGGAGCCCTGGTGGTATAGTAGTTAAGAGCTTGGATGCTAACCAAAAGGTCAGCAGTTCAAATCTACCAGCTGCTCTTTGGAAACCCTATGGGGCAGTTCTGCTGTGTCCTGTAGGGTCACTATGAGTCAGATCCAACTTGACAGCTCCTAACAAGAAGTATAAGTGCTTAATATTCACCAAGGACCATGTTATAACATTTCTATATGCCTTCTTTTTATTTAGCCGTCTTAGCTAATTTTTTTTTTAGAAGATGAGGAAGAAAAATCTTTTTCCATGCCTAAGTTATAAACTAATTGTGAAACAAGACAGATGAGAAGACATGGAAAATCAAAGCATTACCTTTATTGCTGATGTGGGAAAATATGGCTCTATCTGCATCTAACAGGTCTGGTACAGAAATAAGCAATGGGGTTGAAAAAAGTTTCTCTTCACTAACACATATGAGCTAGGTATAATATTATTCCCATTATAATTCCCATTATAAAGAAGAAGAAACTGAGGTGTAGAGAAGTTTGTCAGGTGTTGATGGTAAAACAAGAATGACTTCTCTAAAACTGTATCAACGGAGTCTCTTATCATTAAATTTTTCAGGAACTTTTTCTCCACAGATAGAAGAGATTAATATCATGCCTGCCTTTCTAATTACTGTGAACATTGGGCAAGTTGCTTAAGCTCTCTGTGCCTCAGTGTTCTCATCTATGAAATGGGGAATACTAATAGTACTCACCTTATAGGGATGTTACAAGGAAGATTATCGATATATATAATGTGCCCAGAAAAGAGTCTGGCAGTAATTAGCACTCACTAGACATTGACTACTATTAAGTTCAAACACATGAACTCGCTATTTTTTAGGTAAAAAATGGTCAAAAGGTTGTCTGTCAAGTGCAATTTCTTATGGTTCAACTTATTATTATCATCTGAAAGAAACATGTTGGACTACCATTTCAAAGTTAAACATCACCTCACCTCAGTTAGTTTAACAAAGTGATGTTATAGTCATGACTGTAAATCAGCAAAACCGGGGTTCAAACATATAACAAAATTAATCTTCTCTGATATAGTACAGTCCCATTCAGAAACTTCACCAGATAATATTGTTGTTCTGATCATTAAATTGTTTGCTTTGTACTCCCTAGAGTTAAAGTGGGTTTTTTTTTTTGTTTTAGATGCAAAAATGTGAACCAAATTTCTTGGAATAATTCAAAATTTGAAGGTACTTGTTAAAAGATTAAGGAGCCTTGGTGGCACAGTAGGAGCCCTGATGGCACAGTGGTTAAGAACTTGGCTGTTAACCAAGAGGTCAGCAGTTCGAATCCACCAGCCACTCCTTGGAAACTCTATGGGACAGTTTTACTTTGTCCTATAGGGTCACTATGAGTCAGAATCAACTCAACAGGTTTGGTGTTTTGTGTTTTTTTTTTTTTGGCGGGCGGGCACAGTGGTTAAACACTCAGCTGCTAACTGAAAGGTCAGCAGTTTGAACCCACCAGCCGCTCCACAGGAAAAAGATGTGGCAGTCTGCTTCTGTAAAAGATCTGCAGCCTTAGAAACCCTATGGGGCAGTTCTATATCCTATAGAGTCGCTATGAGTTGGAATCAACTCAGTGGCAACAGACTGTTAAAAGATTAAAGTTGTAGAGTTCCGGCAAAATGGTGCTCTAGGCAGAAGCACCACGCCGTCGCTCCACAGCAAAGATCCGAAAAACTAAGCCGAATAGAGAACACAACAATCCAGAAACCGTAAAACATCAAATGAAGAGATAAAGAACTCAGCCAAGCACCAAATGGAGTGAGAAAACTGACAGAGAACGGGCGAGGAGATATTCATGCAGAGGTCCCCACCAGCTAACGCAGCACGGATCCGCCATCTTGGACTCCTATCGGAGACCAGCAAACAGGGGGTACAAGCAAGCAGCCTCACAGAGCTTCCAGCGGAAGACAAAACAACTGGTAATTGGCGATATATGCTTTCCCACTTCCCACCCTTCTTCACCCCGACTTGGCCTCCTCTGCTTCCCGCGGCCACAGCTCTTGACCAGGAAACAGCAGCTGCTTGGATTCCACACCCGAACAGGTGGCTCTCTGAGTGCCATTTGTTGGCTGCTGGTGTTGCTTTTTTTCCGCTTCTTTTTATTTCTTCCCTGCCTCTCCCCACCTCCCCTCCTTTAGCTCAAGTACCTCGCTCCGTGCACCATCTTTGCTTCTTCCTGAGGTGCTGCAGAGCTCTGGTAATTTGTGATATACGCTCTCCCACTCTCTACCCTTCTTCACCCACACTCGGCCCCTCTGCTTCCCACAGACACAGTCTCTTGTCCAGAAACACCAGCCCGCACTAGCTGGCTCTCCTTGTTGCTAATATTGCTTTTTTAATTTTTTTTCTGCTTCTTTTGATTACTTACTTGCCTCTCGCCACCTCCCCCTCCCTTCGCTCAAGTACCTGGCTCTGTGCACCATCTTTGCTTCTTCCTGAGGGGCTGCGGAGCTCTGTTCAAATGTGGAGCTGCTTCCCGGTTTGGGCTGCTGTGCTGGTGGGATCC